>NC_046611.1:15455915-15755915 GCF_900324465.2 Anabas testudineus
AACAAAAACCAGCCAGCTGCTGACTGTTGCTAGGTGGCTGTTCATCTAGTCTTTTTCAGTGGAAGCAGTGTTATAACTAAATGTGGGTGTGTGCTTGGTATTTTCCCAGTGGTGGAACAGCTGGGCCAGTGCGCTTTTCATCAGATCATTAGATGTCAGCTAACATTAACCTAATTCGATATCACATGCTTTATTCATATTCCTGCTACAAAGGCTGTGTTAAATCTCTATTTATGTTCAGAGTTACAGCGGCCCTGCACAGTTTTAAAGTAATATCTTATGGCAAACACAGCAGAATTAGCTGTTTCCTACCAGCTTCCCATAACACCCCAACCTAATAAATCCCAGATGCTGCCTTTATTTATACTGCCAGCCAAAAACAGCTATAAGTAACTACTCTAGTCCAAAGAGTTGTGTCTTTTATTCCCTCTCAATAATGAAAAAAGCTGCAGTTTTTTCATTATACATCCAAGGTACAGGGAGACAGGTCTGAGGGAGCGACACGTGGAGGTTGCATGTCACACTTAACAGGCGCTTTGCTTGGAAAGCACTAAACAGCTAAAAGCTACTAAAGTGATATTTACAACATTGCTCAATATTGTCTGCACTGTTCAAAAACAATGTTCACAGAGGTTATAGTGAGAAAATCAACCTGAAACAATAGAGGGGGACATAAACCTACACCGCCTCACCCACATCCATGTCAGTACTGATGATAGTGTTTATCTGTGGTTCATTTCACTCCCACTCTCCCCATTGAGTTTAGAGCTGAAATTAAAGTTTTTTATCATTAACAGTAGCCCTCAAATAAACAAAGACTCAAATGAAAGTGGTTAATAAAAGTCGAAATCTAGCACGTTGATAACAGATGAAAGATACCGAAGAGCAATTAAGTGAGAGTGATAGTGTTGAACAGGAAATGAAAAGGAAAAATGAAAAACCTCACAGAACAAGAGGACAGGGAGTTCAGGGATAAAAAATGAATGTGTGTGAAGGCAGTGAATGAAAGGATAGATGAAAGAAAAAGAGATGAGTGGACATGAACCCTGTGACACACACTCAAAAAGACACATGGCACAATAGATGCTCATTAAGTGAAGCGTGCTTGACGTCAGTTTTGCTGCACATGTATTCGCACACACGTACATATACATGCACTCATACGCACACATTCACATGCACCTTGTTATCTCGGGACTCTGTCTGTCAAGCCGACACTGCCTGACTTCCTGTCTCATCACCGCTGTAATAACTGTCCCTATCATCATCATCATCTTCAGTTGTCCTGATGATATGCGCCGTGACTCATCCACATCCCTCCACTACCGCGTTGTAGAGAGTGAAGAGTGCTGATTGGTCCAGAGGTGACAGCTTCAATGGGGACAGAGGGAACACGGTGATCCATGAGTCTTTTATAGCGCTGATGGGTTACTGAGTTCATTTCAGCTATACAGCACATCCCATACAGCCACTGTGGTGAGCGCCGCTTCACCTTCCAATGAGATTTAGACTGACTAACGACGTTTTTATGCAGGCAAAAGAGTCGAGCAGTGAATGTATAGCTTTAGATAAACAAAGAACTGAAAACAGCATTTTACACCATACATTAAACCTCTGACATGTGACTGTCAAATTCCATCTTCTACCAATAAATCATCAGTTTACAGCATTAAACATCGAGCAGAAGATTTTGATTTAGCAGAAAAGAGACCGTCATAACCAACCTAACCTAACTTAGACCATCACATGCTCAGTTATTATTGTGAAAGCACAGTGTAGACCATCACACACCACATACTGTCCAGCAAACACCAACTTGAGATTTCTCTACAGCATTCGTAGACCAGCAAACTGTGTACATCACAACCCCTCAGGTATCCTCTTTGCTATGCTAATCCTTAAGATTCTTTTAAAACCATTTGTTATCTTCCTTTATAATTTATCTACCTTTTATGCCCAGACTCATTTTATTCTCCTACACCAATCTGAAGACTTCATCTCTTCCATTCTCATTTGTCCTGATGTAATGAAACGCAAACATCATTATTTTCTCACACTGTGTTGCGTCAGAGGTCTGAAATGAATCTGTCTACTTCACATGAAGGTAGTCACCAGTCAAATATGTTGTTTTTGCACGATATCTAGTGAGGTTCCCGAGGTCACACACTTCCTGAAGACGTCTTCGTGTTCATTAATTTACTGAATGTTAAATATCCAACATGATCATGAAGTGGACATCAGAGAGAAACATCAAAAACATATTTCTTTTTCTGAACTTGAGTAATTAACCTTCACTAGAGAACGCGTTGATCTAAAACTGGACCATGCACTGTTGTTTTAATGTCAACTTGCCAATACAGCTGTGATGGCTCTGACTTAGCCTCCAACTTTAAAGACATACACTGATTTCAATTGTTCAAAATGTGCTTTACTCATCTTTACTTGGAATGAATGGTTTCAGTTAGCTCTTTAATGGTAGGTTACTGGTGACTTAATGTCACTCATCATTCCCAGTGGAGGGATGAAAACATCTGGTGTGCGTGCAGCGATGAGGAGACTGTAACCTTCTTCATTTTAATGCATGAAACTAACAGAAATGTCATATTTCTGTCACATATGGTTTCCCTTTTCTGAACTTCTTGCTGCTCCACCAGCTGTTTATCACCACTCCTAATCACATCATATCCACACAGCAGGAGTAGATGGAAGCCAGACTTCTGTGATTGACAGGTCTCTCAGCCTATCGCATTAACATCAGGTTTCCCTCTCATCGCCCTGCTGTGGGAGTTCCGTCTCCAAGGACTGATGTGCAGTATTGACAATGAAAACAAGAACTTTGAACCCGTCAGGAACCTGTGAGAGACGACACGACAGACATCATGTGTGGTGAGAAAGCCAGGTTATATTAGATGTTTTTTTTATCCAATGGAAACTGAGAAATGAGCAGAGGATCTGACTCTGAGGTGTTAGTGTGTTTACTTTTATTACTCATGTCCTGGGTACTCGACTTCTTCCTGGGGACAAAAAGCCCCAGTAATGTAAATCAGTAAATTACAGAGTGAAGATCTGGATTAAGCTCAGGGTTGTGAGGGTGACGGGTCACATAAGTCTCCAGGAAATGAATGTGAGCCACAGTAACGTCCTCTGAAGGGATGGAAGCACAGCTATGTGTGTGTGTCATTTCCTCATGGTGAGAATCATCCTTTATTAAAAGCTCTAATCCTATTTTGACGACTCTGCAGAGTAAAATGATAGCAGGCCAGGAAATTAAACAGACGACAAAGTAGAGTGAGTGTGTGTGTGTGTGTGTGTGTGTGTGCGGACACCTGTTTCTAACTCGCAGCGAGCTGAAAAAAAAAAAGTCGTCATCTTTTGATTTTTGACAAATTGTGTTTTTCAAATCAAAGAGCAAATGCGTGTGTGTGCGTGTGTGTGTGTATGTGTGTGTGTGGGTGTGTGCGTGTGGGTGTGTGCATGTATGTGTGTGTGTGTGAGCAGGAATGTGTTGGCTTGCCTTTCAGCAGCAGGATGATGAATGAGATGAATGTACACAGTCTGTTTCACAGGCCTCTTTCTGTCTCTGATCATTTTGATGTTTGTGATTTTCTGCCCATCAGATTCTGATGTTTCTCATGTCCAAGTGTCAATTTCGTCCTGATGGTGGCGCTAGAAGAAACATCTGGGAGTTACAGTTATTAGCAATCATCCTTCAGGGAAGTAGAAAATCTTTCCTTGTCTTATTCTTCTGGTTGATGTTGATGTGCACTGATCCACTGGACCTTTCTCCAGCGGATTGTTCTTCATCATGGTAGGTCCCCACACTTTATATCAGTGCAAATCAACATTTTTATTTTAACTTTTAACCAAACACGTTTCAGTAGTTTTCCAGTGTGTTACCTCCTCAGCAGCAAACAGCAGACAGTCACAATCAGTGGGAGTTCACACTGAAAGTCAAACGTGAGTAGATTCCATCCAGTGTTCAGCGACTCCAACCTGTGCTCATCATGTCCGTCATCACCGATCTCTGTATCTATCTGTCAGCGGGACAATGGGACGGTGGCAAGACAAACTGTCTTTTCCAATCTCACTGACTTGAGGAAATTTACTGGACAAACGTAGTTTTCCAGACAGAAATCAGGGATGTTTTTATGTCTTATTTTATAAATTTTCGGCTGCAGAGGCCGTGGAAACCTGAAAGTTCACGGTGACACGGAGAGTCTGATCATTCATTACAGATACTGATATGAAGTCTGCATAAATTTAAACAACTGTCTGTGGAGATCCCTGAATGTGTGAGTGTGGAACAAATGGACCTGAAGCGTAAAAACACCCAGGTTCAAGTATGTGTCGTGGAGTCATCGTGGATTGATCCATTAAATAAAATGGAAATCCATCTGCTCCGTGAGGTGACGCACAAAAACAAATCAAAGTGTGAGTGTTGGCCTTTAGGCTACGTTCACAGCACCTACTGAAGGAGGCCAAATGCACTCTTTCTGCCCCTAAATGTCTAAACGCTTATTCTTTCATATCGCCTGGTGCCATCATTCAGTGTCAGCTCTTCACAGCCAGTAAAAATAAACATGGAGGACAGCACCAACAGAGGCAGAGAGGGATGGAGAGATGAAGAACTTGACCGGTGTTGTGCATGAAGCTCGTTTTGTTTTTTTCAGTTTTTACAGTTCAGACTGTTTTCACTCGTCCGTACACTGTGTTCAAGCACCAGCTCTCCTTCATCCTACCTCTCTAACATCGTCCACTTGATGAGTGTTGAGTATGTGAGGCATTCAGGAACCAGACAGAGTGTAGGTCAATTGCCAGCGCTAATGGCCGTATGGTCTGTATCAATCACAGAAAGCTCCACACCCTGAGCTGCTCTGCCAATAAAACACATTCTCGCAGAAATGAATGGTTTCAAACTGACCTTTTGATCCAACTCTCGTTTAGTTAAATTACAACAAACAAAGATCAAATATGAATAAAAAAACTAAATGAAACATTAAGGCTTGTAACTTGAACATCGGCTTTAAGGTTTGCTGGTGAACATAGTGGTCAATTTAGCATTTAAAGAACAGATATTCCTCTCAGCAGCTGATGGAGACCAAAAAAAACAACATCATGGATGCAGCACTAATATGAACTGCATCTTACAAACACACTCTGTTACTGTAACAGTGATAAGCTGCCGTCTCGCTGATGACCAGCAGCTGTCAGTCTGTCTTTAGAGAAAACAAGGCAGTTTTGGGAACGTTTCAGGTTTTTGATGACTCTCTCTCTCGGCTCTGGTCCCAAGGAGACTCCAACTGAAGGTTACATTATTCTGTGACCTTCAGTTTTTTTTATCCTTCAGCATATCACATCTATCTGTCTCTGTCCTTCACTGTCTCTCCATCTCCATTCCAAAGCCGGAAAGTCACTCAAGCACATTTCTACTTGTGCTTGCCACAGATATATACTTTACCTGATACCTCATACAATACTTTCTCTTACTTCCCATTGTTTGATCTCTGCAGTTATAATTCAGAAAAAAAAGTGAGTCTAAATAAAAAAATAAGTTGTTGTTGTATGCATTTACTTTATGGTTTAATGAGAAACAGAGTATGTAGACGGTATAATTACTGAGTTTTGACATTTGTCTATGATATATTTGCCTTTCATTGAACATTTAAATCTTCCATATCCTGTGGTGTGTTATAAAACAGAAATTTTAGTTAGATGCATAGTTTCTCACCAACACTCTTGTTCTTTGCCGGCTCTTGGCATAGGCCAAATAGGCGGTCGCCTAGAGCAAGAACAAATAAACCAAATAAATAGTGATAATTTACAGCCCCGACTGGCACCCTTTCCTCGTGCTCTGTCTTGAAAACAAAAAATGAAAAAAAAAAAAAAAGTAATAAACAAGATCAACCCCCTCCTGTTGTTTCTCATTATTTGATTGACGTGGCCCCGAACCTGCAAACTGCACTGTGGATGTGACGGGTCATCAATGCGCAGCACAGCTACATCGTTAACTTTTAATTATTAACTTATCTTTCCGTCCACTAGTTTTCACCATAAACAAGTAGTGAACACAACACTGATGTAATGAAGGAACTGTTTATTTCCACATCCAACAGTTTCAGAGAAACATTCATGAATCTTCGGTTGTGGATGAAAATGAGAAGCTGCTGTTCTTCCTCTTCAATAACATTTGTTGAGGATAAAAAGCATCAGAATTCATTTTGTCAACCTCTTTGTATGAACTCAGCCACTCGCTGTTATTGCCAAATTATATGAAACACTCTCACACTGTTTGACTCTCTTCCTGTAGAGTTCAGCTGTGAATAAAAGCAGCTGCAAATATACAGTTCCCACTTCCGACCAGTTGGGGGCAGTGTTCCTGGACGTTTCTTGTTTTTTGTTTCCTGGTTTTGTGGTTTTCCTTCTGGGGGCACATCCCAGCTGGTCCAAGTGGTAACAGGTGAGTTTTTTAGCACTCATCTATTTCTAAGTTAGTCCACTCTCAGCTAGTCTTTGCTGGTGTCTCACCTGTCAACCTTGTTCGTCCTTCTTTCCTCCACTCACCTGTCCCCGACCTCCAGCTCTTGTTACCTTCGGTCCACTAAGTTTTGTGAATTGTTAGTTCCTGCTTAGCAATGCCTTTACTAGCTATTGTTAGTTCCAGCCTCATGCTGCGATTTTGTTCAGTAGTTCCTTGTAGTGTTTCTCTCCGATCTTTGTGCAGTGATTTTCTTGTCTTCTTAGATATTATTAATTTGCCTGCCTTGCAGAGATCCTTAGTTTAGTTTTTTCCTCTTGTCTGCATCATCTTTTGCATTCGTCCAGCCTGTTCTGTTTGGCTGTATTTATTTATTGATAAACTTGTTGATTTGCATCCTGTTCCTCATTGTACTTTTGCACTTGAACCATTTATTAATTCATGTTCATAGCAGTTAAAGCAATTTTTAGGTTTTAATCAGTTTTATTTTAGCTGATACGATCCTTTAAAGTATATTTTGATACTGATAACATGAATGAGTTCAGGACATCTTTAATCCAGACACTAAACAATGAGCTGAAATTCATTAGGAAACTTTGTAAAGTAATAAAAATACATAATCTGAAGGTCACATAGATGTTTCTATAATAAAAACAAGTCATTAAGTTTCAAAGAGAAAAGTTTATGAAATATGGGCAAGCATTATTTTGTTGTCCATAACAGAATAGTTTAAATATATTATAAAACCAGAGCAAAAGCAGCTTTAAGCCCAGATGTTTGTTACATTTAAAATAGTCACTTATTAAAAACAAACTGTAAATCTGCTTTACAGACTAACAAACCAGCAGCCTTGAAACAACTTCTCTCACACACACACTGAGGCCAGGGTCAGGCTGCGAGTTATCAGTCCCGTTGAGTCTTTGAATGTCGCCACGGAGGACACAACAGGGCCAGATATCACTGTCATGATAGTGTGTGTGTGTGTGTGTGTGTGTGTGTGTGTGTGTGTGTGTGTGTGTGTGTGTGTGTGTGTTCTTGTTCAGTCCAGTCAGCCAGTTTGGGCATCTCAGACCTTGACAGCAGAGGCTCATCAGCGTCATGTTTTACATTCGTAAAAGCAACATTCATGCATTTATGCTCATTTCAAGATTAGAGAAACTACATTTCTCACTCGTTCCCTGTATTGGTGGATTTTTAAAGATTGTGGCTTTACGGATTCAGATCCCAGTTCTGATCTGCAGGTAAATGAGATTTGGACTCAATGTGTTTTCAAATCCAAAAATAACTCCTTGGCTTCTACATGTACTGAATATACTAAATATATACATCCACAGACAGTCAGTGCATTACGTATAGTTGATGTTTTACTGTGTGAGAACAAGGTCAGATAGAGATGGGAGAGGGAAGAAGGGGATCAGGAGAATATTTAAAAGAGCATGGGGAGGCTGGGAGATGAGTTTTCAATTCACGGCAGCGGTTGGGGAGTCGAAGCAGTAAATATACAGATATGACAGCAGGAATCCCTCGGGCCTGCAGGAGAGGAAACATGGACAACTGGACAGGAACCAACCAATCCTGTGTGTAACCCGTTTGCTAGGAGACACAGAACATGAAACAAAAGCAAGAACAATCCCAAAAAGTCTTGACAATAAAATCTGTTGGAAGCATCAGCGAGTGACGTCCTAAAACCTGATAGAACCTAAGATGATGACAAATTAAAGCCATGTTCTTTTTTTTCCAACAGTGTCTTTATCAGGTCTTTGGTTGTTTTGATGTGAATCAAATGTTCATCAGTTGTTGCTCTAATGGTGCTAAAGTTTTCACCTGTAATCCCTCTTTAGAACAAATGTGTATACAAGGGTTTTTAAAAAAAGAAATTAGAATTTGTGTGAATGACACTATTATGTAACAGCATTTTTCAAAGCAGATGCTTTATATACATAGAAACTACACGCAACATAACAAGTTGCTGATTAACACAAATTACACACGTTACTCAAACGTATTGGTGCTGAACACATCAAAAAGATGGAGTTACAACTGTTACAGCACTGGGTTAAGGTTAGGAAAAGGTTAAGAAAAAAAAAAAAAGCCAATGTACTCCATGCAGTGCATCATGTTTCTAGTTAAATTTAGTATCTGCAGTTTAGTTGCATAGAAGCATAATTTTTGGAGACAGCGTTGCCAGACTGGGGAGATAAAAAGGTCAGGACGACCGCAAAATCATCAGGATTGATTGTCTGCGGAGCAGGAACATCCAGAGTGAATCTGATAATGAAATGTATTAAATAATAAAAATACCCCCTGACATGCTGTTCATTTTCTTTAAGCGGCGCCTCCTGCTGGTCAAACATGGCGCCTGCTGGTTTCTCTCATTCTTTGAAGTTGTGTCCTCTGTCCTGTGCGTTGCAGTTGTTGTTAATCAGACCTGTTGCTGTCAGAATAAACCACACTGGTTAAAATCATCCTTAATCAGGATCACTGCCCGTGCTGTGGGCACATTTGTCTTTCTGCTCGTTTCAGTGTAATGGTGGTGACTAATCTAACGTGCGTGACCTTTCAGAGCTGAGGTACTCGGCCTGTTAGTTAGCTAATTAGGACACTGACATCCCTCGTGATACCTCACGAGTGGAAAGTTTCCCTCTGGACTCTGCTGTTTGCATCACCATGCAGAGAGGAAGAGGAGAGGAGGAGGAGGAGGATGTTGTTTTAACAGAAAGGTCTGGTGATTCTGCAAGTTTCATGTTGGAATGAAAATTACTTCCTACAGAGCTGCACAGATGCTGACTGAGTTACAGTGGCTGGAAAGCTTGTAACTTTGATGGTCTGGCAGCAGCAGTGGTTCTTAAACTTTGTCATGGCTCCCTTTGGAAGGTTTCATGCCCCCCCTTTATGCTACAGTGGACTGATTTTAGATTTACAAACCATTAATACTGTGGAATAACATCAAGAAGACTTACTGCTAGTAGAACATGTAATCGATGTAACAGTGTCAAGGTATCATCCACTGTACACGTTTGCTTTGTATTGTATAAATATAATGGACATCAGTTTTCCTAAAATAGCTGAGCTGCTTCACTGTACAAAGACAGTTTCATACTCATACAATGGCACAATGGACACAGATCTATCCGTTCTCAAACCTTTGAGCATAATTGGCTTTGACGTTTTCCTGACCTCAGGTGTTACTCATTACATCATCTGACATATTTGCCTGATGAGTGTCACCTACATACTGTATTTTTTATTCCTTGTGAAAAGTCTGTTCAAAGTCTGTGCTCAGTTAGGAACTTCAGGTGCCATATTTATTCATTTTTCCAGAACTCTATGACGATTTATTGCATGAATAACACATTCGCACATGAATATTGTTCACAGTGTTCATATAAAAGTTTAAGCAGTTTACTGTTTTTGGTGAAATATCTAGTCATACTGTGTTTTTAAACCAATTTTGACCAGATCTGCACTTAAGGTTTGCATGGCAGCACTGAGTTACTGAGTCTGAGTCTTGTGTCATTGGTGATAGCTAACACAATAATCTGTTGTCTGTCTGTCAAATGATGTGTTCATAGATTACTGTCCAGTACAGGGATGGATTGTGTCATGTTTCACCATCTATAAGAAAAAACGTGTGGCATGGGTACTATTTAATGTAATCAATGTTATGAACAGCTGTTTAATGGTCTGTTTTTTGTTCCAGTGCAGCCCTACAATCCTCACTCCTTACCATAGAAGGTCTCACTCCACCTTCTACCTGACTCAGTAGGTTGTTAGGTTTAGAAGAAAGATCATGGTTTGGGTTCAAATACAGAGGTAAAGTTTGGTTTGAAAAAGCAAACGGTTTTCTTTTGTTATAGAGTCCTTTGGTTTGTTGTCCAATCATCATCCTCCTCCTAACATGGACACGTCACCAACCACGATTGATTCTCATGCCATATTTACTAAAGCCTCTCGAGTTCACCAAATTACTACACGTGTAGATGATATGCACCTTCTGGTGGGTGCAGTTTATCCCTTCTGTGGCATAATTATGGGTCTGACCACAGCTCAACAACTGATAACGGACATTTACCGAGGTGATAACATCCAAAACAGCTGTAATAATAATAATAACTCTATTCTATTCATGCAGAATGTATCTAAGCAAATCTTAAAGCTTAGTCATAACAGACAAACCAGGACAGTGCAATGCAAAACAAAGCCACGACAAAAAGATAAGATGTGTTTGAAAACTTGTGGTTGAAAACAACTGGATAAGATCAGGTTGGTCTCAGACAGGTCAGGGATGTTGTTGTAGAGAGTTTTATTTCAGTACAAAATATTATTGAAGAACAGCTCAAGGCTGTAAGAAATTATGATACAGTTGATTCACACTGTATGTGAAGTGATTATATCTCAAATGGTTTTTGTTTGTGTGTTTCTGTATATTCATAATTCACAGCTTTACTTTAAACATAGTCAACAGAGAAAATGGTGTGTGAAAGCACCACATTGGCACGTTTAGCTAGTTTTCTCAGCTTGTTTTCACGATACCTAAGTGAAAGCATATTTCTATAAACGAGACGTCCACAGGGTGAAACACAGTAACCCTGCACACAAACTATTTTACCCAAACTCGTGCCTCCATCTAGTCGATGAGTCTGTTACTTTGTTGGTGATTGACGTAGGTTGGTGACAGTTGTTGATCACTTTCTGGAAGCAAGGAGGATGTGCTGCAGTACTTTGTATCATCAGGGTGAACAGACAACAATACTTTGTATAAGTGAGGACTGAAGGTCTCTTTCTTTCTTACACATTCACTGTTCTTGTACTGTTCTTTGCTTGTGTAAAGCTGCTTTGAGACAATATCAATTGTAAAAAGCACTCTACAAATAAAACTGAATTGAATTGAATTGAATTGAAAGGTGGCTGAGGGTAAGTGGGGTAAAGACATCTACAGTAAGGAGCCATCATGGAGCATCCATTGGGTTTGACCTGTAATATTGACTTTGTCATAATCACCATGTGATAGTGTAGATGCTGTTTTAAGACAAAAACAATTTTAGTATTTAAAATGAATTGTTTTTCTTTGTATTGGATAATAATAAATAGTCTTGCTCCTAAAGGTACCTAAACATAGGTAATTGGGGAAAATGCACTAAATGGGACAAAGTAAAAGACAAGTACATTATACTTATTTTTTGTAAATGTAGGACTGGTACCTACAGAATTAGGGAACTTTTTCAACCCATTCTCTGGGTTACATTCCTACTCAAACACGTAAACTCCCATCACAAATACTTTTTTTGTCAGGAAAATTTTTGCATTGGATTGGATTATGTTTTCCATGACCATAATGACAATATGTTTACTATCTACATAAATGGCAAGTCACATTGACATCTATTAAATGTTCACAGCCAAGATATCTGATGTACAAGTTTCTGTTCTATTTCAGACAAAATCAAATTTGATGACTTCAACATCCATCCAACATCTTTCTCCGTAAAGGGTTGTGCTGCTGCTGTAGATGATGAAAATACTGAATTTGTCGTCAGTCAGTTGTAACGTATGCTTCCCTGTAGGTCTGTAACATTTCACAGTGAGTTTTTATATGATTTCAATCTCCCAGAGAGACGCAATCAGCCAAAAGCAGCACATTCAACGTAAAGGAAGCTTCACTGTAACAGCTTTTGGGTTTTAAACAGCTGCTTGATTTGCTGCATGTTGTCCTGAAGGCAGAGTTCACACAGAGGCGTGAAACGGCACAGAGCGGTAAAACAGACTGTGAAAAATCCGATAAAGGCTGAGAGATGACAGACAGTGAGTGAGGTCACTGCCTCTGCATGAACCAAAGCTGATAATGTGTTTTCAGAGGTGATGTGGACGATGATAGCGAGGGCGTAGTCAGGAGGCTGATGGGAAACAAATGGCAGCACTTTATCAAACCGCAGCTTAGACTGAGTCCAGATCACAGGTTTTTAGGACTTACTGTCTTTCTATCATCCACTTGGAATGCTGTGTTCTGCCTCTCAAAACAGTTGAGCTGCACCGAACAAGTGAAGAATTAGGAAGAGTCTGTCATGAAGTATGTTTGCTTGGCTGTAAGTCAGTGAGGAAAACTGACAACTGAGCCGCTTATCAGCAAAAACACTCAGAGTGTAAACCGGCCTGTGTTCAAATACGCAGTCTCGGGGGGGACATGAGGAACACACACAGATAAAACAGATCGTATCATCTGCAGCAGGTTGTTCCACATGGTTTTCTGCGTGCTGGTTTGTACCTGGTGCACGCTAAGTTCAAAGTCATTTTTCATGTGCAGCAGGTAGTTCCAGAGTTTTTAGATCCCACTCTCCTACGAGATGATTGATACATTTGATCTAATCACTTTGTAAGCCATCGGGGAGTTTATCTACAGATGTAGTGATCCATTAATCACTCAGGCCACTTTCTGATAAAACTCTGCCGATGGATGTGAAGGATCCGTGTAGCTTGAGAGCCTCAGACAGTGGAGTGAGTGGAAACACTGATCTGAAACCTATAAACTGAAGCCCGCAGGAGATAAGAACTAACAACAGAAGTCTCATTAACGTCTCAGCCAAGCGTTTAAACACAGAATGTGTTTTCCATAAGCGACTGTAAATCAGTTTGAGGTTCCGAGGCCTCAGCTTTAGTCAGGGCCAAACCACCGACCTCAGATACAATCCGGCTGACCTGGGACGGCGTTCCTGCCGCCCTCTATGGCTTTCTGTGGTTTAAAGAAACTTGGGTTAGCCCCATTTAAATTTTATACTATGGTTAAAATAGCTTCACAGGAGATCCAGCATTTACATCATGTTCCTCACAGACATTCCTCAACTGGCTGCTGATTAAATACATTTCCAAGGACGCTTAAGGAGGCAAAAGTAAATGAGAAACTACTGAAGACAATTATGTTATTTTATTGCTGCAGTCTGCTCTAAGTTGCACCACAGTTTTGGGGTCTGGGTTTAAGACACGAGTGGTGGGATCTCTGTGATTTATCAGTCCCGATCCATTGCGCTCAGTCACGAAGGTAATCACACTGGGCACAACTGTTTAATTTCAGTAAACCGCGTGCCACTGACACGGTGGGTTAGTGGCTAGGCCTGCTGCCTCATAGCAAGAAGGACCTGGGTGTCTGCTGTGTGGAGTCTGCATGTTCTCTCTTGGGTTTAGTCCAGGTACTCTGACTTCCTCCCAGAGTCTAAAGATGTGCACTTAGGTTAATTAGTGACTCTAAATTGCCCATTGGTGTGAGTTGTTGTCTGTCTCTATATGTCACTCCTGTGATAGACTGACTCTTACCCAGTGACAGCTTGGAGAGGCTCCAGCTCCCCCACAACCCTTAAAATGAAAATCAGTTAAAATAATGGATGATTGGATGGATGGGCGTATCACCATTGAAAAGCAGACAGGTTAAGTTCTTACAATCTAAAGATGAACCTGTTACTCCGGACATGTCTGGATGCAGTGTTCACGTGGGGTCATCATGTTGACAGCTGTCTGCGATGGGAATTACAATGCAATTACATGCTTCAACTATGTAGACAACTCTTCAGTGTTATTAGATGTCTCACTCTTCAGGGCTGCAGCTTCCCAGTTTCCTGACCCTCCTCTGGCCCATTCAGTTCACCTGCAACCTGTTAATGCTAATCACCTGTGCAGGACATATACCAGCCTGTTTTCACGTGTCGCCTGGTAGATTGTTTGTGCTGCTTTTGTATCTTACCTCTCAAGCCTTTGTTCCCTCTGCTGCTTTTTAGTGTTAAGGCCCTGAACTTAACTTCTGTCCGTTGGTAACAAATGATAACCATAAGATTGATTTCAAGCTCAAGTGTCATGTTGATTAATTTTTTCAAGCTTAGATCACCTGCTGAAAAAAACATGAATAAAGTTTTTTTTTCCTAAAATTAGTTCTTGTAAGGTTTCTACAGAAATTTATTCTAAAATTAAAATTAACAACACAACTGTCCTCAAGGTCTTCGTTTCTCTGAATGAAAACCTTGCAGAGACTTTATCTTCTCTCTCATTTCTTTCCACATTTGTTGCTTCAGATGGATGAAACCTTCGGGTCAGATTGACTTTGCAGGATTTGTTTTTCTTTTGGCACCAGTTTCCCCTCTTCTGTCCACTTTAATAACCTCAACACCACCAGAGAAGAACAGTTTGGACTGTAAGTGAAGCTTCTATTAACTGGAGGAATGACTCCGTACTTGACCTTATCTTAGGAATGTATCTAATATAAATGTTTCTAGAAACGGCCTCAAGCAGAAATTAGGAAAAAAAAGTCAACATCTGAAGAAAATCACGAATATAACTGAGCCGTGCACAGTTGAGATACTCACCTTTAAGGAACTCTGATATTATCACCAGGTCTTTTAGTGGTTCTTTCCCATGCAGCACTGACAGAGTCCTGTGCAGACAGGAAATGTCTCTGCTGTCACACCCTGTGTTCTGTAAGCTAACGCTCAGCGACCTCCCTTTTCACAGAGCAGCTATCACACAGGGAAATGCAGTCATTTGTGATAATTGCCCTCTGTGATATTATTCCTGTGCAAATCGTCCGTGTCTTCATTTGTGAAGAAAAACTTCCGTGTTAAATTATAGAGAGTGCTTTCTTTAGCTGTGCCAAATCAGATCCATCTCCATGTACTGCAGAATCGTCCCAGGCTCTTCAGGATGTTTCTTTGTTGATTGTACAGTTGTATCTTTAAAAATGTATGATTTCTTGTAATATCCAAAAAACATGTTCATGTACATCAGCATCTGATGCTTTCTGTACTGAACTCTAATGAGTTGGTCCCTGTGCACGTGCTGCGCACACTACAATGCACATGTAAACAGACGTCCTCTACAGTAAGATATGGCTGAGATTTTTTTTTTTTTATTAACAAACAATTTAAAGTGTTTTGAGAGATTTATCTGTGTTCTCTTGTTCCCACAATGTTTGCAGGCGACAATAAGATTTCTCTTAAACCGATTATTTAAAATGTCAGTTTGCTTTAAGGCAAATTGTTCATATTAATGTGATTTCATTTTTAATTTCTTTCCTTTAAAGACAGTCCCCCTGTGGATTAAAGTCAAAAAGATGTGAAAGCTGACTTTGATCATAACTCCACTAGTGTGAATACGAGAAGCAGTGTATCAGTAAGGTTGACTATTTACCATTTACTCAACCAAAGCTTATTGATACACTACAGTTAGATAGAAGTGAAATTTTAAATTCTTAAAATCAAACATCAAATTTACTCCTGACAGTGACACGTCACCTCCTTAACCAGCCGAGCATCAAACAGCGGTCGACCACAGCGGCTGCCCCACTGGCAGGGAAACACCCTGCTGTGGTTTGCTGTGGCCTTTGATCAAAACACACACTCTGACATTCTCGCTCCTGTAGTTGTGAGGACCAGTATTTACATAGTACATGCTCCATGACATATAACTAAACGTAGTAATTATATGACAGTGGTGAAAAGCGACTACTCGAAGGAGTTATATATTTCGATACAAATCATTGTTCTTACAGAATTGTCCTAATGCAGGACTATTATTTGTAGTTGTAATAGTTGTGTATTAGGTACCATGACCACTGTCATCTGCAAGTGATTTTACTTCCCTCCTGGCCTTTTGTTTTCACTGCACTGAGTTGGGCCCACAGACAGAAAGTTGAAATGTATCTGAAAGAAAAACGGTTGATGATTTATCATCAGTCTAAACCATTGTGGAGATAAATATGCACATTTTGACCTAAGTGTGGCTTTAGAAGAACAATCACTGAGTGAATGGTAACATTACACAACTTTTAGTTTGGCTTAAGTTCCAGTTTGTCTGCACTGATAATCTGTAACAAATGTCTGTACTGGGCTTTCTTTTCTTTAGTTTATCTATGTCAAATCATTAGATATCATTTGGATTATTCCTTAGTTGTTCAGTAGTTATCAGCAATAGAAGTAATTTGTTGTGTTGTTTTGAATTTTTGTTTTTCTGTTATAAGGCATCAACAGTTTTCTACCATATTGTTATTCAGACAACTTTACGTTACTTTTAATTTGCCATTTCACTAACTCACAGTAAGTCACAAACTGAAGGGGGATTCAGTGTATTGACCTAAAATACTTTGAGATATGCCAGGTGAAGCCAGAAATCCCACGATTGGTGGAAAACCACTCTACCTCTTGAATCACAGCTGCAAACAATGAGGCTAGTTAGCTTCTCGACATGCACCATTGACTACAAACGTAGCCAATGCACTTTTTTTCACAAAAACATCAAATACAAATCGATGTGAAATTGAAAATAAACTATAAATAAGTTAATATGTTGTGCAGGACGAGCATTTCAGAATCAGAATCAGAATCAGCTTTATTGGCCAAGTTTGCACAAGACAAGCAAGGAATTGGATGTGGTCTGACTCGAACTGGCAGCCCAGACGCTGTTCTTATCAACAGCTTGTAACCAGTAAATAAAGCCTTAGCAAATTCAATATTCATGCTGAGTGAAGTCATTAAATACAGCTTACACATTTCTTTGTTGATGACCAACTGAAAGTTTGCAGAAATACCCTCTGAAATCAAATATATACGACAAACACATGTAACTTGGCGGGTTGTGACAGTTTGTGTGTGTAAGATATCGGGTCTTTGCATGTAAACTTCAAATGTAATTATATCATAAGTGTGTATTTGTGTGTTTGTGTGTGTGCTCACTTCACATGTGCCACGTCCTTGTGTGACATCAGACATATTCATGACAGGATAAAGTTGTCCCAAAACCAAAGCACAGCAGCAGATACCAGACCAAAGAGAAGCCAAACCACACACACACACACTTTCCTCCCCTTCATCCTCAAAGTAAATGTAAGTTTAGTTTGTGTCTCCTCACAACAGCACTCACACTAAAACCTCAGTGCATTACCTCATCAATGCAAATCACGAGACATCATACACACACGGTCTCTCTAGCATTGTGAGGACACTCAGTGACTTAATGGATTCTCCAGCTTCCCCACCTTAGCATTAACCATCACAGTTAAAGCTCAGACCCACTCTCTGTTTTGCACGTTCTCTTGTGTGGGTTTCTGTAATTTTCTTTGGCAGCAGGGGTAAAGAAAAGTGGTATGTAGCCCATAAAACTAATGATTTACAGAGGCAAGGATATGAAAAATTATAAATGGCATGCACATTACTTACTATAAACCAAATTTTAACCAAATTAAAACCAGATCCATAACAAAAGACAAAATATTTCTCAATTGTTAGCTACTGATGATACATAGGGGTTTATAAGGGTTGTCCCATTTCATTGGGAAATATTTCAGACATTGCCTTGTATAACTCAGTTTGATGGGCAACTCAAAAATGCAGAAGTACCCACATGGGCACGGCTAAAAGTCTAACCCCCACACTTACCCTAACCATAACCCTACAACCAAGTCTTAACCCTCAAACAGTTCTTTAAAGGTCTGGTGACTGAACAAAATGTCCTTTCAGTAGAAATGGCCTCACGATGATGGTTTCCAACAAAAATTCACAAACACAGCCAGACATGCACTCGCACACTGTTTTGCTGCTGTTTGTTGGGGTTTCCTGGTGTGCCCTGGTAGTCGAAGCCACAAAACACACTACACTAAGCTTTAAAAGCAGCCAGGGGCAGAAAGCAGCCTCTGACTGAATGGTGCTGGTGCTGTTTCACTGAACTGAAGAGCAGTTTGGCTTTCTGTCACGGCTGTGAGTCATTAGCTGATCTTTCTGTGGAAAGCAGAAGTTTGTGAGGGTAAAATCTGCAGGTTTAATGTGGCCTGACTGCACATTAGACACAGAGCAGAAACTCTACAGTGGCCTTAAAGTGTTGAACGCAAACATAAAAAACAAATAAAAGTAAAGTGAGGTGTTTTACTGTTGACGTGTGTCCTTTTTGGTTTATCAAGAATGAGACGTGCTGTTGTATTTTGGATCATTGGGAGAAATTTAATTGTGTGTGATGGTCGTCTACCAACTGTTAGTATGGCATTGCAATAGTCAAAGCCCTGCTGCCTTGTGTTTGTCACTATGTAGTTACCAGGGCATCAGATAATATTGCCCACTTCTTCTCTTTATGTCATAAAATGCACAGAGATGTCAGTGGATTACAGTAATAGTACAGGTGTATCAATATGTGATGCTTATGACATGCTAGATTGGGGATTGGATGCAGAACCTTTCCATGAGACAGAAGTTTGAGTCTAGTATAAGACTCTGGACTTGAGTGTGACTGTACTTACTCTTATAGTGCCTGTATTATGCCCTTTTGGGACCTAAAACCTTGAAGTCCCCAAAATGTCCCTGTACACTGTCAAGCTGAAAAACCATGTTCATTATAATGGCAAGTCTAAAAAATTTGCACGAACAGACTCTTCCCAAAACAACCAGTTTTCTCTTTGAAGTCTGAGAGAAGCTAACGTTATGTAACGCAAAAATTACTCTTGCTTCTTATTAGAGGGGTATTTTGGTAACTGAATTACTGTAACCAGTCTGCTGAAGTATCTGTTCACAATTTTCTTCCTTTTTTTTTGTTTTTTTTTTAATTCAAACACGACTCATTAGCTCATGAACTTTGCTCTCCTACAGTATTTAGTAGCTTAGACCCAACACTTACATGTTGTGTTGAAGCAGCTTTAAAGTTTAACAGGGCAAAGAGGGAAAGCCGCTGGGCTCCAGACAACCTTTTGACCTTTCCACTTGTGGATCACAGCTTTAATAGAGCCTGCATTTTTTCCTCGACATGAGGAAATGAATTCCTGCTGCGTCTCCTCCTCACTGACTGGAGTCGCTCCAGCAGCCTCCTCCTCGACCCTGAACGTCCATCCTTAGAAACTGAGAAACTTCAGCATCAGTTTTTGCAATCATATATCTAATGTGAGTGTTTAATGAGGCAGGCTTTATATCATCATGAATGTCAACATGAGCCAGAGCCAAAAGTCTGTATGGAGCTTTACAACCTGGTAGAAGGTGTTGACAAATTGTTGCTCAACATTGACTTATAGTGTTTAGAAACAGAGAAAATAGATTTTACAACCATGTTCCTCAAAATAACCTTATATTGCTGTTGAAACTTGGTTTCAGGTGTTTTATTCTGAGGAAAAAAACAGGACACATTTTCTTTGTGTACATCCTTTAAACTTTAATGGTGAAGCAGAAAACAAAAAAATACTGTAAAATAAATTAGATTAGAAAAATGCCACAAGCACATTTGATTTGTACAACAAAGCAATGCAACTTACTGGAATCTTGATTTTCATATATACAGAATAAAAAATAGACTTTTTATTCTTTGTCCACATCATTCAGTGTCAGCATTATTTTTTTCTTGATTAAAAAGAACAAAATCTGAACAAATACAACAATTTCTTTTATTCCTTTTTAAAGTTTTTGCTTCTTTTTCTGCACTGATATTTTGTACAAATGGGACGGACACTGACTTTGTCCTAAAGAGTCCAAAAGAAGAATTTCCACTCTCTTCTAAAACTCTTCTTAAAAAACAAACAAACAAACAAAACAAAACAAAACAAAAAACTAAAACTTAACGCACAACTTCATCAAAAAGACACAAATACTCCAAAACTTCAGATGAACAAGTCGACAATACTGATATAAACACACACGACACAGAAACACACAAAAGGACAGCATCTGTTTTCTCCCAACAAGGTGATTGTGGATTGTCTCTTTCGGTTATGATGAGATTAAACAGAGTAAAGCATCATGGGAAATTGAGTTCTTACACTAGAATTTGAAGTATCACAGCTCAAAGAAAAACTTTTCAAAGAAGACTTTTTTCTCCCAAAAAATCAAAAACTAATCTGAAACAAACACTAAAATGCATAAAGTGACCTTCTTTTAAGACAAAATGGCACCGCCTTTTTACTTCAGAGACTCATTAACTATTGTGACATTTCCATATTTTTTTTTCCTCAAAATGGACATAAATCAGGTTGTTGTCTCTCTGAAAACACAGAGAAACACATGCAGAAACTCAGATCTTTGGTGTTCTAAAGCAAACTAAAAATGCACATTGGAAACTTTCTCCAAAACAGAAACCTGTATCTTTTCTTCAGAAAGTGAAAGGATCTAAAATATCTGACTTTGGGAAATTATAGCAGGCGCCTTTTGCTATTTTCTAACATTTTACAAGCAAATTCATTAATAATTTTGTTAAGAAAATAATCAGAAGATTAATCAACAACCAACAAAAATAATAATTAATAGTTTAATTCATTCAACAGTTGAATACCTTCAGTAAAAGAACTTAAGGTAGCAGCACTGGTGCTTCTTAATGGGATCCCTAAGGGAAAACAACCTTAAAATAGAAAATCCAACTTACAGAAATGCTATAACTGAAGTATTTAGCTTTTCTTTGTAGTGTAATAATGATAACAACTCTCATTCTATTGTAAGCCACCTTAAGTTAGTGAACAAAGATACAGTATAACTGTTATTTAAGTGGTTTGCTCTAGAGCTGTAAGTAAGTGGTTTTGTGCTTTTTGTTGTGTTTTGGAGACTGGAGATGCTCGTTAATTTTTTAGCTTAATATTTAAAACTAATACAAAGGTTGAAGATGGTCGCAACTATGCCATCATTCATGGCTGTTGGTTTCTTTCTGCGTCTCAGCTCAAACAACAACAAAAAAATTAAATTAAGAATTTAATTGATCAGCCAAACATTTTTTCTTTTTAGTTTCCAATTTGAGCTAAAATTGTCAAAACATCTGACTGGACAGACGGGACGTTCCTGATATATCATGGCGATCTCCAGCAGGACAACTGTGTTAAGTTTTTTAGGCGCTCTGGGTCAATACCATGATCTACGTGTTGCTACATTTCTCCAACACGTTGCCTGTTTTTACCCAATCAGAAGCCTCCACAGACCCTGCAGTTCCCGTGAACGGCCACCAGCTGCCAGAAAACAAAAGTGGCATTGGAAAAACTTTTCTTCAAGTGCAATTATATTTTATTTTGCTCTTTATATTTAACACCCTCCAGAGTCAATTTTGGTGGACAGTATAAGAAATGTAGATTTTAACTAAAGCTTTAACTGTAGCTACTGTCAACAACAGGTCAGCTGTATTATTTACAAACGGGACCATTAACATTTGAAAAGGTACGAACTTACACGTGGTCAAGATTTGAGATGCTTGTGGCAGTAATTTTAGACTCGATGAGCTCACCAACAACAAATAAATGAAGGATCCACTAGTTCTGCTAGAATCAGAGCTTTATTTTCAGCAGTCTAGGGAAGGCTTTGAGACAGCATCTTAGACTTTCATATTGGAAATACAATTTACATTACAATGTAACACTTACAATAATGAAAGGTCTGAATAGTGTAGTTTAGAGACTTTCTTTTTCAGGTCTTGGTGCTTGAGTTTTCCACCTAGTCATGGTGTCTTTATTTCTGAAATGCTTGCAATAGCCTTAATACTTAACACTCAATACTTAAAAAATAATAATAAATAATAATAAAAAAATAAGTCAGTTCGGAGTGTGTTAGCTTGACATATAGTTGACTCAGTCATTAGTGTCCACCTATCTTTACCCAAATTCGGATTTTCTGGCAGCAAGCAGTTAACACAAACGTAAAGTTTTGAACCATTTCGAAACCTACAGGTGACAGATTTTGTGTGTTTTCTGAGACTCTAAACCCAGAACGACTTACAATGCATACATCCGCTGGTTTTACATGGGGATCAAACCACATCTGTAACATAGAATCCAGCCTGGACAGGAAGCTCCAGTCTGTCCTCTCTCTGAGGGTCTAATTGGAGCTAATCTGGACACTGAGTGCTGCTATAGTGCAAAACATAAAACGTTTGTAACGTTTCTTAAAAAAAAATAACATAATAACACAAATGCAGCCAAATAAAATATTATTAACAACAATAACAATAATATTATTAATATACTTATGGACAATAATAATTATAACATTAACATGGTAACCATGGTAACATATAGAAGTGTTTGGTTCCAGCAGCCGGGCTAAATTTTTCTTTCAAGTATCTCTCAACACACACACACACACTAACAGTAACATACATACATTTATGCACACTGGAATGGACAAAATCGCACACATGACCACACACACGTCACAAATTTATACTTCCAAAATAATAATACAAAAAAAGTCTTCTTCTTTCTTCCTTGTACATTTTGAAAAAAAAGTAAACAGTTGGGAAACAAAAACAAAGTAAAATACAATAAGATTGTAATACGTGAACAAGTTGCATAGTTTTGAGATTGTTTTGTTTGTAGTTTTTCAGGCACCTCCTCTCTCCAAGGTCTAACTGGTCGAGTGGTGCTTGAACGTCTCAGCCACATAAATAAGCATCACTCCCTCCGTTTGTAACAAAAATATATTAGATATTCTTTTTTCTATCTTTTTTCTTTTCTTTTTTTTTTTCTGAAAGTGCCACGAAGACTCTCTCTGAGTTCTGCTGGACAAGTTCGGAGAAGAGTTTTTATCCCAGAAAGTGACCGAGGGATGGAGGGAGGATGTGAGCAATGAAGAGCAGTAGATAAAAGTGATGTGATGATCATAAAGTCTTCTTCATTTTTCTACACTCCCTCCGTCTCCTCCCAGATTCTCTCTCCAGTTTATTCTGGACTGATCCAGTTCAAGTTTACGAGCAGCCACACTCCTCCACGATCATGTTCTGGATGTCCTTCTTGATGATCTTTTGCTCTTCGTTGTAGTAGAGCATGGACATGGCTCGTAGTCGTGTGGGCACGCAGCACGACCTCAGGTTCTGGAAGGGGCTGTAGCCCCTTAGGCGGTAGTGGCTGATGACAGTGGAGTGGAAGGACAACGTGGACCCGGTGATGCTTGCTACGTGGGAAGGGCATTCGCCCTCGCAGTAGTTGGCATGGTAACCAGGTGGAGCGATTATCCAGTCATTCCAGCCAATGTCTTTGAAGTTGACGTAGAACTGCCGTTTGCAGCACACGCGGACTTTCCCATCACACTCCAACCCACGCTTCCTGCGCCGCCTGGAGTCGCTGCCATCCCCCTGCCGGACCACAGCCATGAGGAAAGGCCGGTGGGATTGTTCCCGCTGGTTGGCACGCTGTGATGTCTCTGAGCTGCCAGAGACCAGGACGAGTGTGGCGCCGGCATCAGCACAGAGCGGGCAGGACACCCTGAGGCTCAGGGTTGCACTCTCGGTGCTCTCCAGCAGCGCCTGCACCGCAGACGACACAGGGAAAGTGTGCCAGCCACTGCGACGGGTGTCTACAGTTTTCTCTGCCAGGAGGATGTCTTCCTGAGGCAGAGACGGGCGTCCATTGGCAAGACGTCGCTGCTGGAACAGTCGGATGGTGACTTTGGCTCGGCTGCGGTTGGTCTTGGCCAAACGGAGGAAAAGCCAGACGTTAGCCTGCTCCACCAAAGATAGATCACCTCCTTCTTTAGAGAGGACAAAGTTCACCACACCCTGGGACTCACCTGAGAGAAAGGAACAGTGACAGAGACAGGAAGAGGGTTAGGACAACGTCCAACTCATAATTATAACAACTTGTCTGAGCAGAAAAACCAGGTCTCAGATTAGCTGACATGAATTCTTTATCTAATTGAGGTCACAGCTTTAACCAAGAGTTTAACGAGTATCATGTTAAACTGCAGGTAACCATAGCAACAGTTAAGTGGGTTAACCCTGAGTTAAACTCGTTATAAACACAAACAAGCTGTTTCACTTTGGATCTCTGCTCTTCTACAACAGGCACAGAATAAGAGAAAACACCTCAGAAACTTGATTTAGTGTGTGTGTGTGTGTGTGTGCGTGCGTGTGTGTGTGTGTGTGTCACTGAACTGAATTCAGTCTGTCACACACACAATTATCTTGTGGGTGTATGTGAGCCACATCTGAGCCACAGAGTCATCTACACACACAGCACACAGTTATCATTATGTTACCATCTCTAACATGACCTCACAAAAACACACACATGCTGCTGCTGCTGATTGGACTCTTCCTGCTGACTCAGCAGCAGTGGTGGGAGGTTTTGGAGTCAGGCAGCGTTTAAACCAGCTAATGGTTCCCACCAGGAGCTCTGTTGTCATCACTGCAGCCCAGAATGACTGAATTTACAGCAACGTGTCAGAAAAAATGAATGAACCACTCAGAAACTGAAAATCTTTCTGATGTGCTAGTGAGCTGCAGATCAGCTGCGACTGTTTCAATTTGAAATCTGAACCTGAGCAATTTGGTTTTGGTTTCCAGTTGAGTTTAGCTCCAACCGACAACTATTTTCTTTCATTTATAGTGTAAATCTCTTCACTTTTAGTAGTAGGCTTCTCCAAGGTGACATCGTAAAATTGGATTTGTCCGATTAACCGTCCAACTTAGTTTATAATAATGTAAATCACATAGAAAATGTTCAGTGGTGTGGAGTGAACGCGAGTCTCCACATATCTGACCAGGCTCATTCTTCTCTGCACCAAATTTGTAACAGCAGGTCACTTCCTGTGGCTCGTTTTGTGTAATTGCTGTAACCAAAACAAATGTCATACCCAATCACTGGGCCCTGTACGAGCAGTCGGTTCGGAAACTGTTCTCCTGAATTTGATTGGACAAATTGGCAGCACTCTTACAGCTTTACCTGTTTCTTTTTTCTTTTTATTAAATGTGATGTTTCAGAAGCTTTTGGAAACACTACAAAGACCAGTTGAACATCTGCACACAAACAGTCGGATACTGTATTTGTTAAAATCCGGCTTACATTTACACACACATATGTCCAGACGTGTAGTTTTTATTTCCTGGAACCCTCCAGACCAGGCAGCAAGCTAATCACCAGTTTGAAGTCAATTACCATCTAGCAGCGTTACATAAGATCTTTGCATCACCTTTTCTTTCTCTCTCTCTAATGTCTCTCACTCGTGGGCGTCCATACAGAAAATCACGTCACGATTCTGGAGTTTATGAATGTCAGCAGCAGTGATGCTCTGTTAAACGGCGCAAACGGGTGGCTTGTGTGTGTGCGTGTGGGGGCGGTGGCACTTTAGCGAGTCCATTAACGCTGTTTAACCGACAATTCGGAGGCGATTATCTCACTTACATCATCATCACTTTGGAAAGATTGAAAAATAAAAGCACTGTTCATTCATTGTTTCTTAGAATAGTATTTGTGAAGTCGATACAAGGTGCTGGAACAAGGACAGTCTTTGTTTGAACAAACACAGACAGCGATCTCCTCAGCAGCATAAAGGATCAACCTGCTGGTTCGATGCTGATCCTTATATGGAGACGGTCTGGTGATATTCTGTCATCAGACATATGAATTCCCTGATGTGTGCCACAGAGCTGCACTGTTGTCCAAAAACACATCACTGAGCTCACATTCGACATCCTGCTGCCATAAATACTCACTAGACACCAAATAAACGGCCATGTAGAAACTACAAATGACACATGTGTGAGGTGTTTTTAAAAAGATGCCTTCACTAAGATCCAGTGGATTGAGGATCCAAGGGTCACAGATACAGTTGAAACAAGCTGAGCCACATATTTCACACAACCTTTAAATGTCATGATCACTATTTTCCGTTTGCCTTCAGGGCCATAGATGTGGGTTTTTCTTGTCGGCTCAGTCGGCCTTTATCATGCTGAACCTTCACTCCACCTAACATTACTTGGCAAAGTTCAGGTAAGGATCATTGATCTTCTAATGCATCAGCACTGACTGATCAGGTTCTTACAGCAAACAAATCGTCTAACGATCCCTGAGCTCTGATTGTGCTTCAGGTGTTTCTAGGGAAACTGTAATATTAAAATTTCAGTTTGTTGATTTGGGAGAAGGCTGTTGTCTACATATTTTGTGTGCTGAAGGATTCAAATTCCCTTCACTGGAACAAGCCCGGAAAAAAACAAACTACAGAATATAGTATTTCAAGTCCCTGCAGGATCATTTTCCATTGAACTGGCGTGAGACCAGTGGCTGCCAGGTAAGAAGGAAATCAACGTGAATACGGCTGCTGATGATGTGAATTTTGATGATTGTGTTAAAACATGTAAAAACTCAGCAGACTATGTGAGAAGTAACAAGTTCCAGCAGCTCGTTTACACCCAGAGACAAGAAGTTTCTGTTTCCTGGAGTCTGTCCGACTTCTGCAAGTCTTCTGCTCACAGCTCATCTCTCTCTGTGTAATCCCCCTCCATTTACAGAAGACTGATCTTTACACACTGGTGTCTCAACAACTCATAAAGCCTGATCCTGGACCTCGTCTGCTGTGTGTGTGTGTGTGTGTGTGTGTGTGTGTGTGTATGTGTGCCCACAACACACACACACGCACACACACACACACACACACAGTTTGTCATGCAGTGTCTATGTTTGGACAGCACAGAGATGAAGGGGAGAGAGTGTGCATAAACCTGAAACACACACACACACAGACACACACAGGAAACTGCGGCTCAGTGTTTTCCTGTTACTTTACATCTGATCAAAAACTATCAACAAGTGAAGAACAACACAAAATCTCTTCTCTTTTAACCTTTCAACTTTTCAAAGAATACTACATAAGGAACCTGTTGGAGCTGTAGGAAGAGAACGCCGTCCAGCACACGATATCAGTCATTAAAAACAGTTTAAGCCAATTTAGATGATCGGAGGCATGAGTTGTTATGCAGTTTTGTTTATCTCACATTTAGTTTAGACCATTAAGCCCAATTTAGATAATCAAATGTCCAGTTTGTCCAACCAAAACCCCAGTTTATGCTTCAAATACCTACTGCAGACCGTAGGAGAGGACCAGATTACATACACTATGACTGTCGCTGTTATGTCAGCTGTTGACACTCAATCTCGACTCTGATGGAGGAATCAGAAACAATAAACTGACATTTGAGCCTGACAACATCATCCTCATCACTGACAGCAGCCTCTAAACATTTCCTACCTCTACCATCAGCCTCTGGGGCGTATTATGACTTTGATTTGATTTATCAGACGGCGCCGCTCTGAGCAGCTAACAAAACTAAACAAGACATCCTGCCAACATGTGACACAAACACAGTTTGGTATGTTGTTAAAAGGACTGTTGGTTTATGATAAATCTTATTAAATCCTCTCTAATCCCCCTACACACACATACACACACATGCATAACAGACTCAGATGTTAGAGAGATTAAGATTTTGTCATCAGACACCTGGAGGTTCAGACAGCAGCCTGGACCATTCTGCAGCAGTGCATCTGAAACAATGGCTGCTGTTTCCCTAAAAGCATCAACACTATCAAAAGGTAAAAGGTTAAGCTTCACAAGATCATAATATTTCAGCACCGTGGTAAAAACAATACTACACTGAGGCTTGGGAAAAATCCCAACATTAAACCACTCTGGATATTTTGCCTCTATAAATCCCCCTGCAGAATAATATTGATTTTAAACGAGGAAATATGAGAGGAAGAAGAAGTGGAAGCCACCGTAAACGTTTTTTTAAAGAGCCTGAAAATACAGAGTGTGCTCAGGAGGTTTTGGCATGTTAATGTCTTAGATTGATCATCACTGGAAATAAAATCAGTACAAAGTCATGTGGCCTTCTTTAGGCCTCAATATCCCACAATGCACTAAGCCAAATCAGTTACATTGACGTGCATTCAAATGACTGTCATCAACATCTAAAGTGTTAAACTGTCTCACCTGAGCAGGTGATGTTACAGGAGGAGAAAGAGGAGGTTTCAGCATTGTAGGCAGTGACCTTCAGAGTCTAAACAGGGATGTGGTTAATTCTGGATTTGACTGTTCAGTATGTGAACACACCCTACATGCTCTGTTCTCTGTGTTTACTGAGACCACGACAATGAGCAACACACACACAAACAGCCCATCTGTTCTCCATTGTCCATCATAATCCTTCCTTCAACGGATGAGCTGCATTCAACAGACAGAGCACACCTCTCTATGTGTGTATGAGTGTGTGTGTGTGTGCGTTTGTATACGTGTCCTTTAGCTGTTGTGTAAATGTATAGCTTTGTGTTTCTGAGCCCTACATTTCTGTGGAGGCGCAACGAGGAGCTCTTCAACCTTGAAATCAGCTTTGCGCGTATAGCGCTCAGGTGGAAACACAGGCACAAAGAGATGAGAGGTTTGTTTGAATGAGGCAACACACGTTGTATTCTGGTGGAAAATGTATGTTGGACTTGATTCTACCAGTAAACACAACATTGCTCCTTCAGGTCATTGACACCTTGCAGCCATCTGAAGGCAGCAGGACACAAGTTGATAACTTTGAAACCTCTGATAGACGTATCAGGGCACAGAGACCTTACACCTGTCAACTATGTTTACCTTAATTATATCACATGCAGATGACTACAGGTTACAAACTAACCACCAACGCCACAGCACTGTCCTAAATCTGTCCATGCGGGAGACATTGGGCAACAGCAGTTCATTGATTTCTAGAGTAATTATCTTCCTTCTAACTTGGTTTATTTTAGAAATGCATAATGGTGTAAACACTGTAGTTGGACGTGACGTGAGATGCTGCAGAACGAACGTGGAATAATGCCAATACTCCTAATTGAACAGAAATAGCAGGTTGGAGACCTACTGCTTTGCACTTGTGCAGTTCAAACTCTGCCCTTTATCTTGTTAAGACTGGCAGAGTGGAACTTTTCTTCCTCTGTGACCTGCTGCTGTTGAGTTATTTATATTCTTTGTTCTTTAACTATCTGCTGCTGCAACAAATGTTCAAAGAGAGCGAGAAGAAAAGACAGAAAGGAAAAAAGACAGAAGAGTAAAGAAAGAGCAGCTTCTGTTGGGATTCACAGTTTGCACAGCTGTTTCTCCACCTCTCCTCTCATTCCCACACTCCAAAGTGGAAAAAAAAAAGGTTTGCTCTTTGCTGGAAGAACACGGAACAAACTAATCAGAGGATAGGGCGAGGATGAAGTACGATTTTACAGAGATAAGGATGGATCTGGAGGTACAGTAGGTTGTATGTGACAAATGTGTCACATCAGTGTATGAGGATTTCCTGTCCAAACACTCTGCTTAATGGGAACATTAATCTACCACTCTATCTCCTCTCTGTCTGTCACGTTTACATTAGAGTCATTAAAAGTCTCCCCATCCGTACGAACTGCCGCTTCTACCTCTGCACTGTGTAAAAATCCTTGGAAGGTCGTGAACAACTGCACTAAATTTCATTCTTACAGTGCACCACAGGAGTAAGCAGCATCTTTCCTTCATTCCTCTTTACCATTAAAAGGATCACAGTCCGCCCTCTCCTTTGTGTTTTCAGTTTACATTAGGAGGGATCAGCAGGCTATAGACCAAGCCCCTGCAGATTGTATTTAAAATGTCACAAGTTTGATTCCTAACAATGTTTAAAGAGTTATGTTTATCTGCTGGAGTTTAAATGTGCTCACAGTTTAGTGTGTGGAGCAAAACATTCAAGCTGCTGAGGGAGTTCAGCATTTCACTTAACATCATACAGCTTTAATAAAGAGCTGGAACCAGCCCATACACATGTTTTAATGCTTCTTCAGGGGAAAGTTAAGATAAATTTCAGGGTTAAATTTGATCCAATTCTGGCAACACTTTGTTTTACTGGTTCTGTATTTTCTAATAATTTCCCATGTGGTTTCCTAGACAGAACTATGTTATTTGGTTTTAATTATGGGGGAACTAGAAACAGCTCAACAGTACAGATTGAGCACGCATGAAGTTTCCAATAATAAAGGATTATTGAATAGTTCTTTTCTTAGGTTTAAATTGAGTTTTTCCACTATTTTCTTTCCACTAAATGCCTACTTTCTCTGTAATTAGTACCAAATTACAGACATCTTCCCTGGAAACATCCACATTAACTACTGCAAATTACAGACCTTCAAATTAAAGTGTGACAAATTCAATATCTGTGTATATACTACATATACTGTGTAGTCATTTACTGAACTTTGGGTCATGTTAATAACCCTGTGATAAATAAACCTGCATAAATCACTGAATGAATGACTCTGTTAAACACAAAGTCACTATTTGAAAATAAGATTGTTACAGGGAAATTCATCAGGATTTAATAACTATTTAAAATCTATTTTCATACCAAGCAACTGTGTTTTGTTGACTCATGACTCATCTGGAGCCCTCGGATCAAAGTGTAGTTGTCAAGATATAAACTGGAACAGTCTTAATGGATGTTGAGGTGCAACTTTAGGTGGGTGTGTGAACCCCTCAGTGAGGACTGTCAGGCTGTGTGGGACAGAAATGTCCTCCAGATCCCCAGAGTCGACGCCCTGCTCGGCCTTATTGGCACCACATGTGAGTCAGCGGGGCTGTGTTAGTAAACACACACACACACACACACACACTGAGCAACTCTAAATGTGAAACAAAATCCGTGTAACACTGTCAAGAGGTCTGTAAACAAAAGTGGAGAGGACGCATTAAAGCAGCCTCGCTGTCTGACGAGAGGAATGTCCTGAATGCCAAACTCGCTCATCGTCAGCTGAAGGAGAGTGAAAGTCTCCTCGCGACACAGCAGAACACATACTTTACAAAAATCGTGCCTTTCATAGCTCTGAGGTCCTTTTAGCCATTTAGTCATTAGCCAGGCTTTTAGATTTGGGTGGATCAAAGCAAGGAGACAAGAAAAGAAAGGGAAAATGAAGAGAAGAGCACGTCATGTTCAGATGGTATACACCCTTTAGGATAAAGTCACATCAAACACTGTGAGGATTTGATTGGTGGATACATCACATCAGAGCGTTCTCTGAAGTCTCCAGCGTGAGATGCTGACATGGACACTGGCGGGGTCACAAACACAGAGGAGATCTGTGTTTAATATGAAGTTAACTGTGTCAAGAGACACCACACAGAGACACGAACGGATGGGAATCAATGTAAATCTGCTCTAGATGGCTCAAAATGAGATGAAGACAAATCCCCTAAAGATGAAAAACAGGATTCTGTGTTTTACTGCTGTAGTTTTTTTAGCTTCCAAGATAAATTGTCACTTTCTGTGGACATGGTCGTAGTTAGGAAAAGACTGCAGTCGTGACAAATAGCTGGCATGTGTTTAGAGTTAGGCAACCAGAAACATTTGGTTAAGTAAAGGTTAATTACAGGTCTGTGACAAACTCAACCAGACTGCCATACACCACCAAAACCACCACACCTCCACTTCTCCGCATACAAACGAGCGGAGCTACTGGATCCTCACTGAACATGTGGGACGTAAATCACGAGACTTGTCCACTCAGTTCATCTGAGGAATAGGGAGCTAACTAAACTGGCGGACTACCTTGTGAGTTGGTGTTGGTGAATGGCTGCCCTTTACTTTTATATATTTTCCGTACTGTAGCTATGTGTTTATGTCCTGAATGTATTCTGTGGTATTTTTATTGCTGCTGCTGGGCAATTTTCCCCTGGAGGGACAATAAAGTCAAATGAAATGAAGTGAAACTGGAGGAAAACAAGACAAACAACTGCAGTTCCTAGTTAATTTGAAAAGCAGGCTGAGTCGTAACAGTGTCGGTTTGTATTGTTAATCTGTCCTGTCACGTGCTTTGGCTGTTACTACCAAATAAAAGTGGACTATAAAGCAATTTAAGCAGTGAAATGATACTAGACGCAGTTTCAAACATGAAGACAATGAAGGCGTCTGTGGGAAACAGAGTTTGGTAGTCCTCAGCTGCTCTGTCCTGCACTCATCGCTCATGTTCTCATCACTCGTTATTGTGTTTTCATTATTTTAACAAAGTGATTCTACGGCATGTTTTTCATTTTCAGGCCTCAGCTCCAAAACCAGATTTCTCTCTAGGGGCAATAAAGTTTTGAGCTAAATTGAAGTTGCCAGTGCCAGCCTGTGGTTGGGTCTGTGTCTGTCTGAGTTCCCAGGCCAGTTTATTTATAATGAGAGAGCAGATAAGCAGCCCAAACTGACAGTCAAACCCGTTCCCGTCTCAAAATACAAAAATGCCAAAGAGAATTTGCCACAGATCGGCTCGGGTTTCACAGATGACACGCTGACATGTTGAAGCAAACTACGTCCTTTACAGATGTTGGATGTTCGAAGAATTCAACAAGAAAACACAGAACAGACACAAGACGCCAGGTGATGAACACATCAAACCAGTGTCACTTGAAGCAATTCACCTGTTGACCCTGTGAGCAGCCACTACATTAACAAGCAACCGGTGAAGTTGTTGATGAACTCGCACCAATTTGTGGAAAACCAGGTTTTAAATGAAATAACGAAAAGAAGAGAAGCTGAAAATGGAGCCAATTTTAAACCCAAACCAAAAAGAAGGAGAATCTCTTTGTAAGTTTTTTTTTTATCTCTCTTAGTTAGTTAGTCTCTTTATCTGTGTAGAAAAACAATCTGTTAATGTAGCAACTTCCTGTTAATGTATCAGCACTTAACGTTTAGCTGTTCCCCCCCTGTATCACATTTACACAGCTGAGCTCTCGCACACTGGGAGCCTCCCAGCACTACCAGTTTCATACTGAGACTGGGTGGAAAAGCTTCTGTTTCAATTAGTAACAAATACAAACCTGACCACAGTCTCCCTGTGTGGCTTACAGAGGGCTGAACAGGGAGTGTTGAGTCATGACGAGTCATTCGGGGACAGTTACCGAGGTTCAAATGTTTTACTTCTCTCTCTAGTTCTCGCTCCTCTTTCCCTCTCTGTGTATCTTTCCCACAGATTCCTCCGTGATTCTCCCTCATTCCTCCCTCTCCCCCTGTTTGAACTCGCCTGTATTTAGCAAGGACACCGTTCGCCGCCTTCCTGTCCTCCCCGATTCGCCCCAGAGGGACGACGCAGTAGGTGGCTGGCAGAAAGCAGGGAAATACAGGGATGTCTCAATCACTGTTCATCCATCCAACAACCATTTTTCAACGTACTGCAGACATCACTCACTTTGCTCTAATGACGGCAGCATTTGATTTATGCTACCTTTGGGATTAGAAACCTAACCCTGAAGAGAAACAGGTAGATGGAAACTTCTATTTAGACTAAATGAAATGAAGTCTGAGCAGAGGGACAAGCACAGTACCTCATAATAAAGTTAGAGCTGTCATTAAAATACATAATTATGCACCTTAATATGCTAATTCCTGCATTATGTTCTGCTGTCAACCAGTGATAGTGGGAGGTTTAATCACGCATATAAACATGGAAGACCCAACATTTAAACAGCTACTTACAGTACTGGCACATTTTTTTTGAAAGTGTGCCAAACAAACAAGTAGGTGCATTTTCTGGGGACTAGTTTGAGCAGCGGATGAATCCACTAGTGAGTATCTGCTGTGGCAGAACAGTGGATGTGGAACTGAGTCAAAATCAACTACTGGGTTCGTGCCTGTGTTCATGTTGATGAAATACTTAGTTTTATGGTTCAGAGGAACTCAGGCTTTGAACACTATCCACGCTCTTACCCCGAAAATCTATATCATCCTCACATTCTCTTGTGCTAGTGTGTGTGTTTGTGCACGGCGGGTCTGGACACAATATGTACTTGTTTACTATGGAGTGATTCATCTCCCTAGACATAGAGCATCTTCTGCGGCCGGTCACACATCAAAGCAGAGCCAAATGATGTGGTGGGACATCAATGATGAAAACGGGCCGCCGGGTATTCAAACCAGCAGCGTTACGACTTCACGAACACGACCGTTAACACGGTATACACATAGTAGAGCCACGCCACGTAACAAACAGACACTGGGGGAGGAGAAAGAGACAGAGGAGAAAAGGGAGTGAAAATATGGAAAGATCAAAAGCAGCGGAGGAAAACTTAAAGATGGAGAGAGAGAGAAAATGGGAGCTAATGCCAAGAAAAAGAGAAGAGACGAGGAGGAAGATCAAAGGGCAGCAGGCTGGAGAGAAAAATGAGTGTGGAAACAGAAAGCAGAGAAAGGAAACATGGTAATTGTGGTTTATTTTCACATCAGATGGATGTTTCTGTCTTTCTTTATCCTATCCGCGGCTGTGATTCACCGTTTTCTCTCGGTTGCTGCAGGTCAGCGACGCGGCCTCCGAGCTTGTCGCAGTGTTGCTGGTTTGAATCCCCAGACGGAACTGACCACCAGAATAGATCCAACAATGACCGGTTTATTCTGTCTGCCAGAGGAGGGAAGGGCAGGTCGAGGTTAGAGAGCGCAGCAGAGAGATGAAAGTGGATTGTGGAATGTCGCTAATGATGTGTTCAATTAAGTTCAATTAGCCTAATTGTCTTCTGTGTGTAAACAGGGGAGGAGGAGAGGAATTTAAACAGAACAGCCTGATGGATTGGAAGGAACCAGCGGACAGATACATATTGTGTCGGAGCTGCTAAACAGAGGTTGACACTTCATCTTCGCCAAGAATCCAGTCATCCCCCTGCCCCTCAACTCGCCATCTCCATCGCCTAAAATAATTACTGAGGGCCCCAAATGCATCAGTTATTCCTAACAAAGCCCAGAATTGGCTGGGTGCAAAGTAGTCTCACACACTGGAGTTATTATGATGTTTGTCTGCTGGGAGCAGAGATGGTACAGAGCCACAGGTCAGTGTGGATGAACGGCCCAACAGATTTCTCTTGACCCAAACTGCGATCGTTCTTATCCTTAAATCACAACTTGATCATAAAGGAGTCTGGTTAGAAAGTGCAGAGTCACAAAACAGGCCCCCGAGTGCACGGTGGTACGAGCTGAGGCCTTTACTGTCTCAGCTGTTTCATGAAGCTTCACCTGCTCAGACAGACGTGGACAGAGTGGAACATTTAGCGAGTTTGAAATTCCAGAGGCTGGAAACTGGACGCAGGTTCATCAGGTGATATTATGCTCATGAAAAAATGTGGTTTAACAATAAATCTGCAGTTTTGAGGTCTAAAATGCTGCGAATGCATTAAATAGTTACTGCTACTTGACTCCATCTTACATAAAGCGCTGGGAGATCTAATTGGCTGTTTGCAGTACAGAGGGGAACTCTGTATCTGACATTCAATTCTGTGTTTTCCTTTAAATAAAGCTGCTCCTCTCAACCTGTCTGCACAGATCCACTTCATAAAAACCTTTTCCATCTGCTGTTCCAGACTCTCGCCTACAGAAACTCAAACTGCAGCATATCAACACAAAATCCAGAGGAAGAAGAGAACGTCATGGTCCCGCCCACACTGCCTGACTGACAGGTGAGCTGCTGGAAAGAGCGGTGCGGGAGTTTGACAACCATTAATGCTAAATATAAGAGTTGACTTCCACTGGTGCTGCAGTGGTTTCAGCTGTAAATCAGTGACACTTAACATCACTGCTCGGCATTTTCCAAAGTAAACCACATAATGTTAATAACACTTCTTATTGTTTCTATTGCAACGGCTAAACAGTGAGAAAAACAATAGATGTCTGGAAAAGGATGATGGGAATTTTTCTTGCAATGAACACGAGTCTCTGATGTTGAAGGATCTTGGAAAGCATCAACGGGGAAAGTTCCCCGCTCTTAAATGTCACCACACGACAAAATCATAAATTTGAATGCGAAATAAAGTGAGTGCAGTAAATTTCAAGCCCCTGCACGTCGAAAATGAAGGCAAGAAAATAAATGAGTCTACAAACTGAAGGCTTGTTTTGGAAAATGACCAGCGGGAATGAGAAATGTGCAGCCAATAATTAAAACACTGTGGTTTGAACAAAGAGAAATCACCAAAACTGGACAAACGGTCACGTGTATGAGCGAACAGGAAGGAGCACATGTGCGAGTGCCGTGACCCTGCAGCGACCTGGATTTAAAGGTGTTTAAAGCATGTTGAGAAGAGGCAGAGCAGACGTGTTGGAGGGGTGAAAGGTGACCAGACGGAGGAAGGCTGCAGTTAACATCTGACCCCAGGCTGCCGAAGTGCTGCTGAGCAAAGCGCCACTGTGTCCTGTAAACGATTACACGAGCTGCGTCTCATCATTGAGCAACACCGCAGAACGTCTTTGTTTCTTTTTCTTTCCGCGCCCCTCCTCCCTTTTCCCCTCTCCGACTCGCTCTCTGTCGCTACCGTCTGTCAGAAAAGTGCTGCGCTGCTGTTATCGCTTTAAGACACTCACACACACACACTCACACACACAAACACACACACACACACAAAGGCAGCGATACACGAATCTCTTCGGGCTTTAAGTAGATAATGAGGTATTCTTTGAAAACAGCAGGAGGCGATTACAGAGGTTAGTGTGTGTGTGTGTGTGTGTGTGTGTGTGTATCTGATGGGTTTGGCAAAGTGAGTACGCAGGTGGAATTAAGCAGGTGGACACCAACACACACACAGAGATGATTTTCAACTAGTTGATTTCCGACTGTTCTACACACAAACATGCTTAAATACTGTGAGTCAACTCGGCTGCTGTCCATACACACACCTTCACACCAAAACACACACACACACACACACACACACACAACTAATACAAATGGCTTGACACCATTAACACATAAAAATGCAGTTTTACACATTCACTGACAAACTGCTGCTGCTTTTTTCCACACACACACACACACACACACACACACACACACACACACAGCATGTCAGCTTGATTACTGTGCACACACACGATACACATCCTGTCACATTTGCTCTCTATGCGTTTGTCTCCACACACTGATGCTAAAAAGCAAAATGATGCTCACACACTCACACACACACACACACTCTGCCCAGCAGTTTGGACTCACCAGCCTCAGCGAAGGTGATAATCTCTGTCGTCTCCTGTGCGTCACCGCCGTCTCCCGCATGATCCGCCGCCGCTGCTCCTCCCCTTCCTCCTCCTTCTCCCCGGCCTCCCCGCCCTCGCACCTCCTCCTCTCCCTCAATCTGCACGCTGCCATCCTCTGCCACTCGCCCCACGTGGAGCTTGCGCAGGGCGTTGAGGAGCGCGGCACGTGGCACGGGTCGGGTGATGTTGGGCCGAGCCTGGAGATGCAGCATGTTGAGGATGTGCCTCTTCACCGCCTCCACCACGTCCTGCTGAGCCGCCTCCTCCTCCTCCTCTCTCTCATGTCCCGCCACGTCGTCCACCGCCGCCGTGCCCGCTTCGTTTCTCCGCATCCTGGCCAGGGCGCAAGAGGGGCAGGTGGAGCTGGAAGTGACATCTGGCACCAGCGGGTGGTGAGGATGGACAGTAAGGGAAAGCGGCGGAGGCTGGAGTTTGGATGCTGGGCTCGAAGTCGAGCCACAGCTCTGAACCAGGATCAGGACAGTCCAGCTGAGTAGGGGTAAGACAGACATGATGGCAGGAATCACCTGATTGGCTGCTGGCGCGGACTTGGAGATGCTGATGGATGCAGATACACAGCCGGAGCCAGAAAAGATGAAGGAAAGTCGAGTTTGGCCAAAAGTGTTGGAACAAAAATTCAGTCCAGGGTGAAGAAAGAAAAGTCTTCTTCTATGTGAAATTCACCTTCCCTCCTTCCTCTGCCGTCTCTCTTTCTTATTGTCTTTGTCTTTCTTCTCTCTCGTTCTCTCCTCAGAAGTTTGCAAGCTGCAAAGTTCAGCTCAGCTCACAGTCCACCTGCGAAAACGGAGGGAAAAAAAGCTGTAAAGAAACGAGAGAGAGTAGGACAAAAAAGAAAAAAAAAAAAAAAACACAACGCCGAGAGAGAAAATGAGTAATCCTTATCTTTTTTGTCAGGGACAGATGGCTGGAAAATGTGGAGGCGTCACAAGAAAGAAAGAAAGAAAGAAAAAGAAAAAAAAACAACAAAACAAGAAGAAGAAGAAGAGGAAAAAACTCTCAGATGTGATGAATGGATGATGAAAAATCAGAGAAGGAAAAACTCTGGAGCGCAAGAGGATCCTTGTTCCCGGGGTGAAGCCACTGCAGAGTGTGTGTTCAGAGTGTGTGTGCGTTAGACAGGCAGTTTGACTAAGTTATCCCAGCCGATGGGAGTTCCTCTCTCTCTTTTTACCTCTTTTGCTCTCTCTCTCTGTGTGTTGAATGCCTTCCCTCACTCACCAGTTGAATGGTTTTACCGGAGTGGGCTGGACTCTCTCTCTCTTCTCTCTCGTCTTTCTTTCACTCCCTCCGCTTCTCTCTCCTCTCTCTCTCGTCCCTGGCAGCCTCCAACCATAATTATACCTCCCTCCCTCCTCCCTCCATCCCTCTCTCTCGCTCTCCTCCGCTCGAGTCTCCTCCCTCCTGCTCTGTGACTCATAGCATTTCCAACTTTTACCTTCCCTCCTTCTCTTTCTTTATTTATTCCTCCCCTCCCTCTCCTCAGCTGTTAATGGAGCAAAGCCGGGATTCCTTCACCCCTCCCTCCCACTGTCGGCTCTGAATGACTTATGCTTTTGGGGGTAAATTCTTCTATGACTTTGACTTTCACCTGTGACTCTTTTGTCGATCCGTCTGACTGGATCAGTCGCTCAGTCATGTCTGACAGTCTGGATTTGTTTAGTTCAGCAAGGTCCATGACGTATCGTCTCATAGAGGGATTCTTTCAGGTACCATGATTCAGATTCGTTGAGCTCATTTCAGTCTTTGTTTTCTGTTTGTTTTTTAGACTTTTGTAGGTCTTCATTCTGTAAGAAACTAGTATTTATCTATACTGTTCTTTAACTACAGGTGGTCTAGATAGAGAACCAAAGCCCTGACGTTGAAGCACTGGCTGCTAAATCGAGAACTCAGCAGCGCTCTCTCCTGAATTTAATTTTCATCCTTCTAGCTCTTCTAGCTAAAAAAAAAACTACATGTATTACAGATGTGTCTGAGCGGGCCGCAACACTTTGACTCTCTACAGACTCTTCTGTCGAGCCTCCACATTTATATCGTATCAGAGTTGCTGTAAACCAGTTGCTGTACCACTTCAGAACTGGAAATAATTCGGATGTTACTGAAATAAAAAACACAGTTATTGTAAACTAAACATTTTTATGCACTCCTGTGGGATATTAAATGTCGTGTAAGGTCTGGTTTCACATTGAAACTCTATATACAACTAACTGTAAATCTGGAAGTTGAGAAATGGTAACTGGACTTCCTTCTTGTTAAGTTGAAACGTTTTGCTACTTATCCAAGTAGCCTCTATAGTCTGAAGCAGCCACTTGGATGAGTTTCTCTACTCATTCAAGAAGAAAGTCCAGTTGACTCAACTTCCAGAAACTTCACCTGGACGACTGAGAATCTTCACCGACATATTGCTGCGCATTTTGGTGCAGAAACCCTCAAGTTGGAGTGGGGACTATCTACAAATCATTTCTTTCAGTATATTTTAAGGGTTCTACAGTGTTACCTCAGGGGAACCACAGCACCAACAAAAGTCGATATTGTAACTTTTTGCAATCATTGCCGTCACATCCACAGCCCGTCTAGATGCCAATGTGTAAACTATGGGTCTGTCATAGCATGCGGTCCTACTTTCTTTCTTCAAGGCCCATTTAGCTTAGAGGTTGATGTTGTGAGATGACGAGAATGACGGCCTTATCATCTCCAATGTCATCTCCTGTCACCATTCTGAAAATGTCCTGATATTTCTCACTCACAACAGCTTCTCTAGAAGAGCAAAACCACCTCACTTCATTTCCCATCAGCCCACTCTTTTCTCCTGAGAGTGTGCCACTGACAAGCTTTGTCATAGTGGTTGATTTTACTGAGAAATAATCCTCAGGGAAATTTAAAAACATCCAGCAGTGTCGTCAGCTGTGTTGCTACACTCCATTTCATTCTTAAAGGTGTACATAGGGGATTAAGTAACAAAAGGGAGGATTAAGATAATCTAAAGTGGGTTCAGGAGGTCTCCAATGGGGATTTCAAGGCGTGTCTAACCGGATTCTGTAGAGATTTAAACAGATTCCTGAGTAGTTTCCACGGTGTCCTGAACAGAATGGTATTTTAAAGGCATTCTAGCAATGTTTTCATTGGTAAAGGGGTTCTAGTCCTCCAAGGCTTCAAAGGGTTTTACATGGATTCTTTAGGATATTCTGAAGGGTTCTCAGTGAACCCAGTGGACTTCTAAATTTAGAAAACACAGAATTTTAAAGGGGTTCTAGAGGTGGTCAAATAAACATAAGTCACTTAAAAGGATTAAATACGAATCAAGAAAGTTCTATAGACAATGATACAAGTTTCCTTTTTTAATGGAGTTTAATGGGTCCTAAGAAGGTTGTAATAGTTTTCTAATGGTTTGAGAGTGTTATAGAGAGTGGTTGCCTAAGTAGTTCTACATGGCACATTTAGAGAAACTACCAGGGGTCTAAATAGTTTCTAATATTTTAAAGGGCTTCGAAGGGGGTTGGATTGGGAAAAAATGTTTTCCATTCATACGATTTTAGGTGATTTCGTTGGTTCTAAAAAATGTCCTAATTTCTAGCGCTCGGAGGTAAATCCCACATCTAGAGGAACCACAGTTATTTTTAAAAGAACCTATAAGCTCTACTCAAACTCTGAAAGGTCTGTAAGTGTAAATGGAAACATGTAATTGGTTTTAAGTAGGATGTAAAAGGGTTTCCTAATGCTTCGAGGCAGTTTCAAAGGGTAACGTGGGTGTTTCTACAAAGTATATTGAAAGGAATTATTCACTTTGAAAATTGTCTGAATAGTTTCTAATGCTTTTAGAGGTGCAGAGTTTTTTAAGGACTTTAGGGGGAATCCATTGGCTTTAAGCTGTTTTTTGGGGCTCTGTGACACTATAAATTCTACTCTAGAGGTTTGTTCTTGGTTTTATTTGCAAGTCATCCTCTCTCCCACCCTCTCTCTTTCCAATTATGTCATGCTCTCTCTCACCCCCTTTCTTTCCACCATGTGGTCCGTTAACGCAGAGAACCCCCGAGTCAGATCTGACTGTAAAGGAAGCAGAGAAGACGAGAGTTACACACCGAAGCTTCCTGCTGTAATCAGACGTCTGGGATTCACCCTCTGCTGTTATGACATCACCAGTGTGGGGGAAGTATATGTGTGTGTGTTTGTTTGTGTGAGTCGTCGGTTGTCTGCGCATCTAAAAAATCACTTTGGTTCATGCCTGTGTGAGGTCACCGCTCCCTGAGTTGCCTTATAAAGGCGTTGCAGTGTGTATTATGGAAATTAACTTGTCTGCACTGGTGGTTTCTTAAAATAACTCACAACTGGTGAGTCATGAATCTGTCGTAACTCCGGCAGCAGCACTGATACACTTTGTTTTTAAAGTCGCCTCCGGGGCCACAAAACTGCATCCAGAATACATTCAACAGCTTGACAGGTACGAGGGAGCTTTTGGTTTAAATTAGCCTCCTCAACCCCGTCAGTCCATCATTATGTCATCATGTTGGGAAAATGTGTCTAAAACCCACCCACAACAGGGACTTAAATTAATTTGATTCTCTGTACCTGATGAAGAGCCTTTTGAAGCTTAAATTGTTGGACTAAACAGATCATATTGTAACTTAATAAACTTTAGGAAAACGTGTCCAAAATGATGCAGCAGACATGTTGTTCATGACACAATGTTACAGACAGAAAAACATGTTTTGGGTTTAAATATTTCACCCAGTGGAAACATCATAAAGCTTCGGTGAAGGGCCACAACAACAGATACACATGTTTTCCGTCTTAACTTGCATTTCAGGGTTAAAAAGGTGAACGTGCAGGGAGATTTACGCAACTCTTCAAAAACCAAATACATATTTCTACAACTGTACCAAGAAGGACAAAGTGGAATTTCAAGCCAGAATTTCAGTCAAGATAACTCATTCATGTGGAACATGAAAACATGTTGTTCTATCTTATCAAACATTTAAGGGGGAAAATCTGACTGTGGGAGGTTAAATTGAAGGGTTGGGATGCTTAGGGAGAGAAATCAAACATGCTTCAACTTGTTGAAATGCATACAAACCTAATGCATGTGTTTGGTTTCTAGGTGACATGTTTCACTTTGCTTTTGACCTACAGTACTTCCACAGTTATGCTGCCTTGCTGTTTGACTATTATACCTTTAATAAAAAAAAACTGTTTCCACATGTTGTCAGTTCAGGGTGATGTTACAAAACCAGCTGAAACCCGAGAGATCTGTTTGAGGCTTTAGTTGTTTTGTCCCGTGCTTTTAAGGCAAGATGAGCACGTGTAAATGAGAGATAAACAGGTAAACAGAGGCTGATGATGGCTCCAGTGTTCACAGCTAAACGCAGATTGAACTGCTCCACCTAGTGGATATCAGCTCTCATCGCCCAGTGTACCTTCACACTGGTCACACCCTCACATTTTTTACTCTTTTTATTTCTTTCTTTTTCATTTTATTCTTTGTATCAGCCTTTTATTCTCATCCTTCCTTCTTCTTTTTGTTCTTCGCTTCTTCTTGTGTGGATACTTCTCTCGTCATTCTTTTCTTTGTTGCTGTAAACTTTTTTCTGTCCGTCTTCCTTTCTCTCTCTCTGGGAGGTGACTGATGTCTTCCCCCTCTGCTGCAGACTAATTTGCTGCCCTGCTGCATGACGACACACACACACACACAACTTTCTTATGGTCTTATTGGTCATGAAGGGTCCTCCAGCTGTGTGTGTGATAGATCGCTCTGACCTCTCGCAGTAGGAGACGTGAAAGACAGATATCACTTGAAGGAATCTCTATTTTTCACTCATACTATATCATGAGGAATAGGAGGACTTTAGTGAAATCTGAGGAGGTTTGAAAAGACAGAACAAATTCATCTGAAAGAGGGAGAGAGGAGATGACAGTAGGGGGGAAAAGGAAGGATTCTAGGAGAGCGAGGAAGGGTGGAGGAGGACATGTGAATGACAGACAGGAGGAAAAGGGCTGAGGAACAACATTAAATGTATCCTGAGTGGATCATGACCGTGTTGATCTGTGTTCCCTCTGGTTTTTATGGCAGTTTTATCTCTGTCTTCAGATCCTTGTGCCTTCAATACTCTCAGGTCCGGGTTCATACACACATACACCTGTGTGAACTCTGACCTCCCTTTCTCAGCCCCTCCCACTGCCTTTGTTGTCTTTTCCCTCCATTTGTGTCTGGCCCCGCCCATCCACTCACCTGCAGCTCATTGAGTCAAATTAGCTCCACGTCTTCCTGTTGTCTTCCTCGTTTACTCAGCTAGTGGATTAACTCTCCTCACTCCTGGATCGTCTCGTGTACTTTACCCTCCCTCCAATGAAGAGACTTTTTCCTCACCTGCTATTCCTGTAAGGCTTTTAATTCAACTGTTTCCCTTTTATCTTTACCACTCTGAACACTTACCTGCTGCCTGCGAACCATAGTTTACCTGTTCTTAGGTGAAAGTCTGTCCGCTACCTATCCTGTCAGTATCCACTCACTGTCAGAAATAAATCAGAACCTTTATTTACATTACTGTGACTGCCTCATGGTTGTACACCTGAGTCCTCAGTTTTTCTATATTTGTGATAATGGCAGCTCATCTAGTAGTTGTCAAAATACAGCATTTCAGTGTAAAAAGTGTTCTCAAACCTGGTCCAGACACAATGCGTTTATTATTATAACAAAACAATCTTTCTCTAACCTTAACCACAGTGCATTTCTTTGCTAAACCTGAACACACACTGGACTATGAAACTGAGCGTCCATCTACCAACTGGTAACAGCCATTGAATGGTATGATACACACAGGACCAAAGGTGCAATACAGACAAAATACATTTGTTTTTTTATGTTTTTAAGTTTATTATTGCACAGCAGGTAATGCTTGACTCAAGGGATAGATAGACTGATACTTTGTTATTTGCAGTATTAGTCTGCCCTTATTCCAGTATCAATATTTCTTAGCATTGGACTTCTACTTTTTGAGATGTACTGTTTTTAAATTGTTGATTACTTTTTAATTGTTTGACCTGTTTTGTGGGCTGGGTGTCTGTGTCAGTGTGAACCTTCTTTCTGATTGTTACTATGTGTACGTTGAGAGCCACTAGAAACTGGAGTCAAATCCCTCATATGCACAACACACTTGGCCGATACGTCTAATTCAGACTCTGATTGGATAACCACAGCAGTCAGCCTGTTGGTGTGTAGATATTTTACCATTTTACAATAACTGTATTATTTTGTGATTAATCTTGTGTATAACTAAAAACAAACAGGATAGCCTACATTGAAAACAGAGGGTTCTCCTGGACAACCTCAGTGCAACAGATGCCATGTATATAAATAAATAGACTGGACGGACTGCAGAGATCTAACCCAACAAACCAACCATCATATAAATATACAGTGACTTCAGAGAGTATTGAAAAGACTTTGCAAATGTTTCTGAGTGTGGATTTATGGATAAAAATGGCAATCATATCCATTTCACATTACAGCACAAGTGTGTAAAAAGTGAATGGGTGTCAATACTTGAAGCAAGTGTATATTTATTTGACAGCCGGCTTGTTGGTTAGAGCTCTCCAGTCTATATTTTTTGTCATTTTTGTGTATATTTTAGAAGGATTCGTTTCACAGAGGCCTTTAAAAAAATGAAAACATCTTTATGAATCTGTGTGGGTTAACGTTTATTTACAGGCTGCATTCCAGCTCTCGCACACGGGGGATTTCTCCACCACATTTCCTATTAAATGAACATGTCATGTGTGGCATGCACATGTAAGGGAGTGTCTGTTGTGTGGGCGGGATCCTTAAAGAGTGTTGTAGGGGGAAAAACTGCAGCAGCTTCTTCAGTGATGTGGTTCGTCTTCTGGAGCACGGTGCTCGTCACCACAGGTCAAAGGTCACAGGGCTGCGAAAGGAATGGAAACTGCAAACAACAAAAATTCACCCACTCTCTGCAAAGGCTGATTTAGCTACACTCACCCAAATCATTCTGCACATCAGCTGCTTTACCACGGCAGTGATGACAGCGGATTAATTACCCAACAATTAGTGATTCATTAATTCTAGTCTGCGCTTCTGTAATTTGCTTCTAATAGGAACTCCTTAAAAAGTCACTTAATAATCAAGCTCAGTCATATCTTAAAGACCTCATAGTTCCATATTTTCCCAGCAGAACACTTCATTCTCAGACTGCAGGTTTATTTGTGGTTCCTACAGTTTCCAAATGTAAAATGGGAGGCAGAGCCTTTAGCTATCAAGCCCCTCTCCTTTGGAACCAGCTCCCAGTTCAGGTTCTGGAGAGAGACACCCTCTCCACATTCAAGACTAGACTTTATAAAGCTTATAGTTGGAGATGGATCAGGTGACTGAACCATCTCTTAGTTATGCTGCTATCGAGTTAGACAGCTGTGTGCTCTGAGCTCTTCTCCCGTCTCTATCCCTCTAAATGCCTCCACAGCATGTCATTAGCTTTGTGTCTTCTCTCTAGTAGCTGTGTTTCTTTTACTCTGTCTTCTGCTCTCTGTACTTTTCTGCAGGTATTCCCGACCAGTGTGCCGTTTTTAACCCTTTCAGTTCACCAATTGTTTTGAGCAATGTTTTATCTGCTGCTTATTGCTTGTTGTTCTTTTACAATGGAATTAGATCTACGATCCAACCCATGAGAAGCACATACAGTAACTGTATGTACTGTAGTGTAAACGTGTCTTATAGCACATGTGAATTTGAATCATTTGGAGATGAGGCCAGAGTGAACTTTCGTTGTGTCTCTCAAACTTTCTGCTGCATTTCCATTCATGCCAGTCGTACCACCATGGTAGACCAGTTTCTATCTGGCACTCAGCTTTTGTCTGTTCCCATGTTCACTGAGGTGAGTGAGAGGGATGGGATGCCAGGCTCCCAAGCTGAGAAATGGCCTATGCATTTCCACATTTTAACAAGGTAGTTACAGTTACAATTATTACCAATATCTCATATTTGGTAACAATCTAAATATAAAAATTCAAAACCTATACCTATATATTTAGCAAACAAATCTATGGATAATTAGATCCAGCCCTAGGAATATTTTGTAAAAGCCAATTCATATATTTTGAGGGCGCTTCAATTCAAAGTATTATTTTCAAAAATGTTAAATTGCACACTTTACAGTTTTACTTGACATTCTTTGATGTCAAGTAAAACTATTTGCAAGTTGAGTCATGGTGACTGGACTTGTTTGGTTGAAATGTCTCACAACTCATCAAAGTAGCTACTCAGGAGGATAAATTCCTCCTCAAAGTGAAGAAGCTACATGGGTGAAATAAAGCAGAAAGAAGTAGAGGAAAGAAGTAGTCCAGTTGCCATGACTCAACTACCAGGTAACCTCATTCTGATACAATTATCTTTATATGAAAGGTGTTTTTTTTTTTGTTTTTTTTCTTCAAGCATCATAAGAGGAAAGTGATTACGCTTCACTGTGCACACAAAGTGACAATTACCAAAGATCAGACATTTAAAAAAAAAAAAACATGCCTCAGACATTTTCCAGGCTCATAGCTATGACACTTCAAAGGATTAAAGTGAATCAGGGCAGTTTCTAACTCGCATATAAAAAAAAAGATGACTATGTCTGTAGATAAAATCGTATGAATCAAGACCCCCAACACTCTCACTGCTGGAACAATGTCTGAGTCAGTGAGGTACTTGGTTGTGTGTGTGTGTGCGTATGCATGCAGACACTCAGCTGGTCTTAAAACTTTTTAACAGCTCCCTCTTAGTCTGTCACACTTTAACTATCTGGACTCAAATCAATATCATGATTCATCAGTAAATATTTGTTTTCTGATCATACAAGCGGTTCTCATGTTTTTTGCCTCTAGGCAGAGACACATCGACATATTTTACATACATAAGCATAGAACTTATTGTATCACACCCAAACTGAGCAGAAGTATTAGATGTTACTGACATGTGTTTCCTGTTAACCCAGGGAGATACTGATTGTTCAAACAGTAACGTTCTCTAAATGCAGCTGGATAGTATAGTGGTAAGATCACTGCCCTCTATGTGGGAGACCTGGGTCCTGATCCTGGTTGTGGCCTACTTCCAGTTGGGGTCTTTTGGCAAGATCACCTTATAGTGACCCTGCTTTTGCCTTGCACCTTGTATCCTTGTAAGTCATTTTGGATAAAAGCGTCTGCTAAATGACTACTCTTAGTTGTAGCCTTGGGTTTTACCCGTGAAGACTGCATTTGCTGCTAAAAACAATAAAACTACATGAAGACCAGAGAACAATCTATTGGAGAAAAGCTTTTTGTTTCCCTATAAAAGAGGTAAAAACTGGCAAAAGCACAAGCATTGCAATCATTCAGGATGCCAAAAGCAAGAAGCCACTGTTGCACCGAGCGACATACACAGAACAGGAGGCCGACCTCACATGCACAGCAGCATAATCTTGGAGACATCCAATCAACTGCTTTTAATTACCTGGTTCAACCAATATCCATTATACAAATTAGAAATGGAACACGTAGCTTGATGACAAACTAGCTCTTGCATAAATGTACAGTACAACACTAATATCATTAAGAATGGTTTTGTTTGTGATTTGTTTTTTTATTTTTCTCCTCCTGCTTCTCCTGCTCCTGTACACCTATATTTCGATGTTTCCCTGGTAAACCCAGCTGTGAGGACACAGGAGAGACCACATTTTTCACCATCACTCCTAAAACCACCTGTGGATGTCCCAGGAGGACGCAGGATGTGGGTGGTGAGTGCATTGATCTGTCTTGGTAATCAGTAGAGAAGCAGTAACAGCATAGTTCTACTGGTGACTCTGTCTTGATCACAAATAGAAATGTGAAGAATTTGACAGTTTGAACAAACCAGTACAATAGTGATTCCCGAATACTGATTCTCAGCTGCAGTTTTTGCCTTTTTAAGGACTTGAAATGTTGAAAAGACATAAAACTGCTGAGAATTCTGCTAAGAGTATCACTGTTTATTTCAGTCCTATCTCCTTCAGGCCTGAGTAAGCTTTGGTAATTTATTGTAAGAGCAGACTCTTGTGGGAAGTTAGTGACTCACGGAATGTTAACATTTGGATTAAAATATTGGGGAAAAAAATCTTAAATTAAAGGGAATCTGCTTGATGTTCATGTAGGTAATTTCAGACCGGTCTGACCCCGTCTCCCGCATTCAGCTCAGTTTACAGCCATTTCCATTTAAAGCATGCTTTAAGGCACTTGTCTTGATGTCAATATAAACAGCACGTAATGGCAGATGAAAAATATTTGAGTATCAACAACATAAAAATAAATGCAAATAAACTGTGCTGGATGTTGAAATTTACTCTACCAAGAGAGAGTGGTGTTGAGGTATTAATGTGCAATAACAAGATCACATTTCTGTGGGTTTTAAAGTGAATCCCGTAAACACATGTCAGCCTAGATGAGTTATTATGCTGATGACACCCTTATCTTTGTCTCTGCGTAATTGCTGCACCGATTTTGTATTCGGCTGTCTTGCAAACAGAAATACTGCAAAACTCTGAAGTGCAAGCCAAAATTTAAAGGCCAGTCCAAATCTAGTAAACAAAAGTAAGACAAAACAAATGAAGACAAAGCAGCATGGAAGTGAAAGGGAATTATCTCTTCTATTTGGTTGATTCTACTGTTCTATGTTTCATCAGTTTTAATCCACCATCAATTAAATTAAAACTTTCTCTGCACCAGTATTCCAGATTAAAAATCTAGCAGGAAAGACAGGGTTGTCTTCTTGTCGACGCTTTAAATTAGAAATCACTATTAATGTATTTAGATTTTATTTTGTTTGTTTAAAAAAAAAAAAAAAAGCAACTGTAAGGTAGCAGCAGTAGAGTTAATATTTCAAATGGAGATTTTTCTTCCTAAATCTTAATTTTTATATACTACTATAATTATTATATAATCAATTTATTTCTCATTTCAGCTCAGGTAACTATCAACATCTTTAGGATTAGGGCTTCTTTGACCTCAGGGATGAACCAGATTTGTATTTCATTTCAAGCCTAAACCTTTTCATTTTTTGCTGTGATTCCCCAAAAATACTTATACACAATAGAAAAACATGTACATGCCTCTGGAAGGACCACTGGTGCAAATTGAATTACATTTTTTAAAATCAGCTTTAAAACAAAAATGGAGATGAATGATTCCGTTTATACAGTTCAATTCTGTATTGGCTTTCCATACGTGAAGGACTGACTGACACTGGCGTCACGTAGACCCTTGAGCTTTGCGGGCATGCAAACTATAATTTGAGCTTCATCCCCTCCAACAAACAGCTCAGATTCTCAGTAGACCTGTTCCCATCACATTTAATCTTAATTTAATTTTGCTGCAACACCTGTGACTCACTTTTTCACTCATCATCTTTCAGCTCATTTCGGTCCGTTTCAGTGAGACCAAACTCTTTCTCTGCTCCTCATAAACTCAGTTTTGCATGACAGCAGCAGTCGAGTCAAAGGTCCTGGTTTTCCCAATGCAGCTTTGGTCCAGTCACAGTCTGAACGCCCACCTCAGTGGTTTGGCCAAACCACTAGAAACTCCACAGCCATTATGACTCTGCAGGATGTTTTGTACACGTTAACTCATATTTGTACTTAGCCTGTCTTGTGTCATTCCATTATCATAATGATCATTACTGAAGTCGCGTGTGTGAGTGCGTTCATCCTCTCAACACTAAAGCAGTTTCTCAGAAACAGCACTTGTTGGTGGAGAGAGAGAAGTGTTGAGAAACCTCCTGACCACAGCGTAAATTTAGGCCAAACCACCGTATGCGATCTGTCCAAACATGACAAGGAACTGGGGAAATTATGTGAGAAACACAGAGGGTGGAGAAGGGAAAGACAAACTGTAGTTAGGAAACCATGAGGAGAATGATGTGGTTTCACAGCTGGGCACTCAGACTGTGTGAGAACATAAAATCTGCATCTTTCTCGCACTGAAAATGAGGCTGTAAAAGTTTTACAAAAGTAAAAGGTCACAAGTTTGATGCCAGCATCCAGCTATAGTAGAGTTGTCAGTGAGCGGTATGAGATGATTCCACCTATAGCTATGTTTCACATCACTGTCATTCACTGTCATCGCTCCATCAGTGTAAGACGGCTCTAGTTCCATGATGGTGAGAAAATCATTGTCAGATAAATGGAGTAAACAATACAGTGAGAAAGAAACTAAAACAAACAAACAAAATTGGTCCTTTTGAGGCGTAATAACAAAATAAACATACATGGATTCAAAATGACCACAAAAAGGCAATCACAAAGACCTAAAGTTACTATTAAGAGACATCAAATCAAATCAAACAGACTAAAAATGACAGTAAATACATGGAAACTAATAACAAAGAAAACACAGAATAATCATAAAGAGTAAAAAAAAAGACCAGAAACGGACACAAATTAATCTTAAAGAGACAAAATGAGCACAAAGAGACATGATGTTTGACATGATGTGTTTACTGCCATGTGTAGGAGGATTGGGATGAGGGCTTTACATGTTTGTGTCCGTTTACTAGATTATATCTAGAGCCAGTTAATTCAGTTTGCAACTGTCTGTACACATAAATGCAGCACATATAAATATTTAAGTATAAGCCTCCCCACCCTCTCTGGATTCAGAATCTCGTCTGTGGTAAATGTGTTGGTGCACAGAGTTTTTCTTAGTAAAATCATTGCAAAGTAAAAAAGTTTAATGATAAGAAACTTCAGTTTTCTGAGCTGCACTTGAAATACCACGTCCCCGGAGAAAGGCACAGATGAAACACACACACACACACACACAAAAAAAAGTGAATGTAAAGCAGTGACGCACAACAGGTTTCCCTCACCACCGCTTCTTGTCTTCGCTTCATCACACACACACGCAGAGCGATGAGTCATCGCAGGTACGGTCCACCTGCCTCTGTGATCTCGGCTGGCATCGATCGCTTGTCTTCACCTGTCAGCTCCCTCACATCTGCTGCCCGCTCTCTGTTCTCTCCTCTTTCTCTCTATTTTCTCTCTCTGTGGTTTCTGCCTATTTGTCCGTACACTGACCTCTCTCTCTCTCTCTCTCTCCCTCTCTCTCTGTCTTCTTTTTTCCCCTCTCTTCTTTCTCTTTGTTTTCCATCATTTCCATTGTGTCTTGTATCTGTAAGTCTGGTTTTCACTCTCTTTGTTTACTTTTCTTTTCCTTTGTTCTACATCGTTTATTCTCTTCCCACCATTCGTCATTTTCTTTTTTGCCTATTTCTCTTCCTCTTTTTATCCTGTCATCTCTCTCCATTCATCCTTTCTTCCATCTTCTCTTATTCACACTTGGATGAGGAGAGGGAGAGCAGTTCTTCAGATCTCTACCTCTGTGAAGCTCTTTCTGTCATCTGTGTTTTCTCTCTTTAACTCACTTTGTGCATCATTCCTCTCCAGAGAGAGCGTGTTAGCGTTTGACTTTTCTCTCTCTGAAGAGTTTGAAGTGGTTTATGTAACCGCTCTACCCTCAACACACACACACACACAAACACACACACACACACACACACACACACACACACACACACACACATACTGTAAGCCCAGGTGTTAGCTGTGTCTATAAGGACTTGGAGTTCGGGCCTTAAGGTTCAAAGCTTCATTGTTGATCTCTGGCTCAGAGGGTGCTGACGTCACACACGGGTCCAGGTTTTTATTGAACTTCTGGCTCTTTGAAGCTGTCAGAAGGCGAAAGTTTAGTCAGCGACGACTCAGTCGATTCGTTGGTCATCCAAAAAGTTAGATTCAGTGTGAGATCTGTGACTTTCTGCACGTCCAAACTGCAGCACAGATATAATGACACGGTCATTAAATGTCTCTCGTCTTCCCGGTGTGATAGCAGATGTTGGACTCTTCTCGGCTGGCTTGGTGACGAACCCGGACACTGGTTGGTGCTGTAGAGAGGTGTTTAGTTCAAGCACTTTAAGCTGTTTGGTTACTGCAAGTTAGTGTACATGCCTGCACTAAAACATACAGATCCAATCTAAAACAAATACTGTTTCTCTTCGGCCGAGACACTAACGGATAAAAGGACCACACAGGTCTAAGAGTTTCTGCAGTCATAGCTGCAGCTTCATGTGTTTGTACAATTCAGACTTTTTGGACTTGGGTACTTTCCATGCACTATATTCTGGGTCACTTCCTGCCTCTTTGACTTTAAAATCCTAATTTTATACAATCAAACTCTACTTTGGATATTAAATACAAAAATCCAACAGTGACAGTCAGCTGAAACTGTAAAGTCCAGAGGTCAAAACAACCTGAACATTTTCTGCAAAAGAACAAGAAAAAAGTGTAGCCGAGGAGATAAATAAAAAAAAAAAAAAAAAACTCTGAAATAGACATGACCTGAACTGACTGCAGGTGTGTGCTGTGTGTCCAAACATCTGCTTTAAGCTCCTAATCCTCCTAATCATCTGAGCTCAGCCCTCTGGGTGGATTCACATACTTTCTTAAATAGTTTCACTTGCAGATAAAAAAGAAACACGCTGGCTGGGCTGCTCTCTGAGGCCTTGGAAGAGAAGACGAGAGTGCTGGGAGAGTTCATTATGTTATATTTAATCTGTCATTTTTTCAGAAAGGTTTCCATCTCGCTGTTGCCCACAGTAACAGGCTATAACTTTTCCCTTCCCTCAGCTCTCTGTCCAGCTCTAAAGCTCGGAGATGTTGAAGTGAAGTAAAACGCACCTAAATAGCTCTAACCACAGTTGATGCAACCTGACATTTCATCTACCGACAGGAGACTGTGCTCTCCAGCGAAACAACAGCATTGCTCACTTGTTTAAACACTTACAAAGACCTCAGTTTACATTTCCCCAACTAGTGACCTTTGTGGTTGTTTGAATGAAATGTCTGTTTTCTCTCAGTAGCAAAGACGGGGGCAAAGTGACATTGTGGAGGACACTGTACTTTTGCGGTGAATGCTCTTTGTGCCTTGTCCATTTTTAAATCTGAAACATTATGATCCATAATCTTTCTTGTTGGTGTTAACAGACTCACTGCTCCATCCCAGGGAATCAAACTGTTGACATAAAACAACATAGCTGTGAGGTACACAGTCCAGAAACTCCATCTCACAGTTTCTGTGGCATTCTGGCTCATTAGAGACCTCATGAGCTTAGGTCTGGGTCTTTGGTGTATTTTTAGGGTAGGTACACCCTTCAGAACCTCAGGTGTGTTTGAAGACTAAATTGGTATAAAGAAGCACAATAAAAGGAGTCTCATAAGTACTGCCCCATCACTAGCTAGTGACATAATGGAGGCCTTCTCATTCATTCTAATAGGAGGAGTACTTTAATGCAGGAAGGACAGATTCCACTGGCAGCTTCAGGAAATAACCACAGCCTTGTATGGAGAAAAAAGTCAGATATGGAACACAGCTAACTAGGCACCATGTTGGCCAATCATGTGCACGCAAGATGGTGCTCTCATTTGTGCACTGTAGTTCTACCATGTACTGTCTTGGTAAAGACAGGGTGGAGCATAAGTGGAGCTCAGCAATAGAGCTCAGCTTAAAGCTTTGGCTGAACCACACCTGTGCTCAACCAAGTCCCAAGTATGACCAGGAACCCCATCATAGAACCTAAACATTGTTCAACTTTGTCTGAATGATACTATTTTTAAATATACCTTTATATGTTAACAACTTCCCAACATTTTAGATTGAATACTGCTAACAATCAAGAACTATGGATGTTTGATGATTCACCTAAAATCCTCTAGGGGGTGCTGTTTTTTGTTCATGTTGATCTGTTTAACAAACTAACAATAATTAATACAGAATTTTTGAGCTACTACACATCTGTTGCATTATTGAGTGTGTCGTACATGTGTCCTTACGTGATACATCTTTCTTGGCTGGCTGACAGCTGGATGTTTGTGTGTGTGTGTGTGTTGAAATCTGTGTTACGTGAACCCTGAGCTTGTTATGTGGTAAGCCTGCTTTAATGTAAACTGCTAATGTCATCATGTGCTATGTACTTACGTACTGCCTTTGTGAGGCCCAAATAAGGTTTTAGACCATTTGTTTCTGGAAAATGGCGATATTTCTATATAAATGAGTGACGACATGTTTGGCAAATGAGGATGTTGTTGGAACACAACGTCATTTTTGGACAATGGGGAAACTTTGAAAAGTGAGGGCACTTCAAAAAATAACAACATTTAGAAAATAAAGATGTCTTTTTTTGGAGAGTGAGAACATGTTACAAGAGTAAATACAGTGTTAAAGCTTGGGCATCTTTGGAAAGTAGGAACATTTTAGAGACTTGGGGCACTTTTGGAAATTATAAATGTACAAAAAAAAGTATGTGTTTGCTGCACGTTCTAATGATGTGAATGAGAAAAAACAATTAGTGAGTTTGGCAGAAAGAACTTTTTATAACTGACGTTTGTTTACTTTTTATAAACAAACTCACTGACTGCAAGAAAAGTAAATTATTTTATAATAAAAAAGCAAATATAACACATTTGCATGTATACAAAATAACCTACACGTTCATGTGTGGATTTGTCTTCGAGTGTGAGATAGCACAGACAGGCAGGTTATACAGTATAAAAGAGGCGTTTTTGTTTGTGTATTTAAGTGGAACCTGATTCTCCATTGTTGCCTCTAATTGCTACTTTGCATAAACACTCTTTGTTAGAAACTCCACATTTTGACCAGTGTTTAGTTTTTTTCTGTTTAATTTATGGTGCTATTTATACTCCAGACACACACAGAAAAAAATGAATTTATTTTACTGCAAAACATCTTCAACTACTGACACAAATACACACTTCTCCCTCCCTCTTACTCGTGGCTTTTTCTTTGCTCTTTTTCCAGATAATTCTCTCCAGATTTCATCTTGTAAGCGCTCTGTTTAATGACTGCGTGTGCTGAATTATTTATCCTCCGATGTAATTTGAGAAGTGTTTATGTAATGTTATGTATTTTTGATGACTTTATTTCACATCAGGGCTTCCATCTCTTGTGATGTCTCAGGACTTTATATAACACGTATAAAAGATACTGTAAACACTGTTTATCTTGCTACAAAGAGAAACAGAAGTGTTACAGCTATAAAAAAAAAAAAAAAAAAGTACAGGAGGAAATGTACTATACATGTCTGATATGTAAACTTTAAAATACAACAAAATACTACTTTAAACTTTAAATCATCAACATACAATGCTATATGATACCCATTAATAAAGAAAGGGGGAAAAAAAAAAACATCTACAATATATGTATATATGTACATGTACAATATATGTAAATGTTGAAATATATTATAAAAAAAAAAAAAATCAAAAACTTGCACTTAAAGAATGCAAAGAATGGTTGTCGCCTCATATTCATAAATCAAGAAAGTTAATGTATTATTCAAAATGTCAACCTTGTCATGTGACAGTAGTGCAGCGCTACCTACTGTGGATGTTACAATAACAACACTCTGTAGCAGTCAGCATGAAAAAGTAAACTACAACAGACCTTATATTTTTGTAGCAGGTGAATTTCCATAATAATGTTGTGATGCAACATATTTTTTAATCAACAGAGCTCTACTTAACTGAAGAAATGCATTTGCGATTGCAGCTTTGCTGCACAGAAACCTATTTGTAGGACACTTGGTAGTGATAGTAGAGCAAACATAGCAGTTAGCATCAGTGAAGTAACAGACTTTATCTTGCAACTACTTTGAATGATATCATAATTGATGGATGTTGTTAGTTTGTTATCAGGATCCTAGATATGGCCTCACTCCACCCCCTAGTCAAATAAATTACTATGGATGTGATAACAACAGTCAGTCAGTGAGGCATAATGTTTTCTGGTTGTCAGTCCATCCCTTCTTGTCCAGGTAATATTGCTACAGAGAGCCGATCAGGTTGGAGAAAAAAGTTACCGAGGTGTGTGTGTGTGTGTGTTGTTGGAGGTTATATCAGGACAAAGTGAACAGCATCTTTGTTCTGCAGAAAGTTAGCTCATAGCAGGTTCTCATGAAATTCTTAAGAATCTTCTTTGTGAGCAGATTTCTGTTGGCTTTTCTGTGTGACAATAACTTTCATGATTTTTCCTAAGAATGTTTACGTAAGTAAATGATCAACACTTCATGCAAAGACAACAATCATGTGGATTATTTTCTACTGAGGAAAAGTCTGAATCTACTGTAAGGTCACTTTTCCCCTCCGCTTTTTGAAATGGATATTTTTAGAACATTAAACATCCACCTCTTTTAAGAGCTGTGTTTGTTTTAATTTAACCAGATGTAATGTGGCATTAAGGATAAGTGTGTTTATATCTCGTCGGAATAAATTCTGAACAATGGATTTTTTAGATACATATTTAAAATGTAATTCAGAGATACAGTAGGTCCGGAATCTGCTTACCTTAGCTTAGCATGAATACTGGAAGCAAGGGTTACTGTTAGCACAGCTCATTCAAGATAATAATCCACCTTTTAGGATCTAACAGTCTGGTTTTGATGTTGTCACGTGTTTCTTTTCTTTCTCTGAGGACAAAGCACAGTTCTCCTGTCTTTCCCTCACTTCCTCCATGTCCATTATACTGTCAGTTCAGTGTGTGTGTGTTTGATGAATAACCACAGAGACAGCAGTACCCTCCAGATGTGTCTGAGGCAGTCTGATCACAGATTGAATGAATGGTTTAACACAGATGCTAAGATCACAGTGATTAGGTCATGAGGTCAAACACACACACACACACACACACACACACCTGGACTTACCTCAGCCTGTGACCACAATAAGGTGTCAGCTGCAGTCACTTTCTTTATTGACTCAGCAGAGCCCAAACACACATCTGATGTGTGCTTTAATGACTCAACAACCCCCACATAGAAACAGAAATTCTGACATCACTTCCTGTCCAGTGTTTGTTCAAGCAGCTTCTAGTCTTTCATTTGACATCAAAGTGAAATGATGGACCAACATTACATGTGGAGATCCCCAAGGCTCAATCTTCGGTTCTACAGTATCTTATGTAGCAATATGTTGGTGAAGATTCTTAGTCATCCAGGGAAAGTTATCTGGAAGTTTAGCTGTGACTCAGCTTCCAGACATTTTATGTAGAATTTACATAATTCAGTTTAAACTAGCTGGAACCTATCTCAGCTGTCATTGGGCGAGAGCCACTGTTCACCCTAGACAGGTCACCAGTACATCACAGGGCTGACATCTAAAGACAGGCGGGGATTCATGTCTATGGGAAATTTAGAGTCACCAATTTACCTAACATGTACGTCTTTGGATGGTGGGAGGCAGCCGGACTACCCGAAGAGAACCCACAGATATGCAAACTCTATACAGAAAGGCATCCAACCCATGGATTCAAACGAAGGTCATTCTTGTTGCGGGGCAACAGTGTTAACTAAATATACCACCTTGCTGTTCACACCAGAAAATGTGAGGAATAATTTAATTCTCTATTAATAAATTAATAGAAAAGAGGAAATGATTTCTATAGTTTGTTTGTGTGATTATTTTGAATTGAAACTAATTCCTCAACCAAACAGTCTTGAAAATAAGAGTAATCAAAGGTCCTTTGAGCTTAAAATAAAGAAATCAGTCACACACAGACTCAGACCAACAGTCACTCTGACATTCACGACTGTGGGAGATGAGTGGATGATGTGATCATTCAGAGGGACTTTTCTATGTTAATGAAAGCCATAAGAGAAGTTACCACGCATGCAGGAAGTGTGTAAGGGTATGTCTTTATTCCGACACCTGTAAAATCCTCCAGCAGTGATTAGTCAGCACTGAACGCCCAGCGAGCTGTTGGTCCTGGCCTAGTGTGTGTGTGTGTGTGTGTGTGGCAGCAGTGGTTTCCACAGTAAACACACACAGTGGCAGACATTCAGGAGATGATTCAGCAGATATTCCTGTTTGAGGTGGGCTGTTTCACCACAACACACACACTCATTACTAATGCAGTAACATAACACACGATGTTACAAACGTCACACACCCACTCATGAAAATACACATCTTCATACACACACACTAATAGACATGTCTCTCTTTATGGGGCACCTTTAAAATGCAAACACTGCTACTGCTGCCATCTGGCTGCTGCAACACACACACACCAGTAGACTTCAGAGCAGCCCCCTACAAAACAATGACCATGTAACCCTATAGAACCTCTGGTATCTTATCATATGTTACTTTATCTGTGACTTGAGGAAGCGCTTGTTTGAGGGTATACCTAAACCACTTATCCTGCTCCAGCTCCTGCAGCATCAGCCCTGGCTCCAGTCCAAGTTCTAGCCCCAATTCCCACTCCAGTCTCCAGCTGTCTCTGCAGCCCCAGAACCCGGGCTCTCCATCGGGCTGCCTGCCCAAGGCTCTCCAGTAGTTTTTGCCTGCCCATTTAGCAGTGAAGTTTTGTTTTTACTTTTCCAGTTAACTCCGGTGCTATTTCCGATAAGCGTATTGAGTTTTATAGGAATTATTTTGTGAGGTGTGTATTGTGTTGATGACGTATGTGGTGACATTCAAAGTGGATGTTGTTTGCATCTGAAAAAATTACAAAATGATTGTCCACTCGATGTAACAGTAGAGCAAATGGAGCACCATGAAGCTTCGGCCCATAACTAAACCAAATAAATGGAAAGTTTCAATGCTTCAAGAAGCTTCATCTCACCATCACTAGTTACTTTGTCCTTTGCACTTTATTCGTGTGTATTTGAACTCAGCTCTCTGCCTCACAGTGAATGCAATCTTGCCAATTTTCTTGCCAACAAATTGATTTCGTTACCCAGACTTCAACTCCCAGAGTTCATAGCTTCCCCTGTTTCCTCTACCATCCTACTAATCATCTTCGTGACAGAAAAACTACTTTCTTATCTTTAACGTGTCTGGCAATATAATTGGGTCCTCAAAATACTAGAATTGTGACAGCACAAGAACAAGATGCAAAACTATAGGAAGGCAAGGTCACATGGTCAGAAAACTCACACAAGGCTGCGTAACAAGGGAAGGTGAATGGCTGGAGAGCAGTGTGAGAACAGACAATCTGGCAAACACGAGGTGAACAGGGACATGCTTATAAAGGTGATAAAAGGACACAGGTGAAAACACTCAGGGTCATAAATGAAATGGGAGACGAGACATACGGTGGTGAACAGGAAGGAGACCGAAATAAAAGTGCAGGACTGGAAACGGAGGCAGGATCATGACACTGGTAGCGTGAATAGTATTCTTCTAAACTTTAGATGCTTGTTGTTCCAAAATCTCCATCTCACCTGACTAAAAAACATTAAATCTTCCTAAAGATCACAAAGAAAAGGACCTATGAAACCAAAACTACAACATTGAACCAATAAACCCACCTCAATGAGCCCTAAAGCTTTCTGAAATCACAAAATAATCTAAAATATCACTACAACCCCCGATGATCATATAAACCACCTATTGACTAACTAAAACATCCTTATTGACATGAACTTTATAACCTACAGTCAACTAGCCTTTTAATGACCTTCCTAATGATTTCTAGAACCTCCTAAAGGACAACGAGAACCACCACATAAACTAGAACATTAATTTTTAACACCCAACATTGGTATTGCTGTTGAAAATTATCTAAATGTAAAAAAAAAACAGTGAAATAGTGTTTTGTACTTTAACACATAAACTAGCAATAAAACGACAAAGAAAGTGGTAGCAGTAAACGCGGCACTCGTGCAAACTGACAATATGTCTAACAAAGTTTCCAATACGTTTTAAGCTGTTTCGAGTGAGCAGAGAAGATGGAACGTTTCTGGGTTTAATGAAGCCGCATGTGTCGATGGGAGTTCAGCTGAAACTGTAATTGCGCAGAGAGAGACCGCCAGACCAAAACCACAACAGAGAGGGAGAGCGTGAGCATGAAACTAATGAAGCTAATCAACAATCCCAAACCAGAACCCACACAATCAAGATGTGTTTCCAAAACCAACTGAAACCACACACACACTCAGTGAAGAAAGAGGGAACATCGGGGAGAGTTTAACCACACTGTTGTGTATTCATTCATACCTCATGGGAACTCACTGCAGGTAATAGAAACCTGAACAGCATCACAGTCAGACACAGTTTAACGATTAACAGCCGCAGAGTTTCCAGCTCACTACAGTTCACCACTACATTTAGACTCGATTCCGAGCTTGCTGAATCACGATCACAGCTAGAGATGTTTACAAGAAAACTAACCATATATGTTTCAGATGTTAATGTTATTAGTTTTGCATGTATTGGACAAATTTAAATGGTGACGGGCTAATGATGGCGGTGTTGGATGAAAAGAGGATCAAAAAGATGAATACAGTTCACCCTGAGGGGAGCATGAATTTTCAGTAGACGTGAAAACTTTGACCCGCTGGTGGTGTTTCAGGAACAGCCACAAGATCACTACATTAGCTAGAGTTCATCCTGTGGACACACGATTAGGTCATGCCAAACCACATAATTATTATTTCAGTAACAGTCAAAGGTTTTGTCCCACCTGTGGAACCAAATGTTATCTTAATCTATACAGCCCATTCTTATTTCCATGCGATCAGTGCTGCTCCTCCCTTCCCATCTGTGACTCATAGGTGCTAAAAGTATCCCTTCGCATTAATATTTGATGCCTTAAGAATTCCTGTGACATATTAAGCTAAAAATCTATGTAGGGAGGACGACAGTGTGGTTGGATGAGTCAACTGCATGCAGGACTTTTCCACAGCAGTTGAGTTCAGGAAGTACTTGTTTTGTCTTTTCATTAACCTAATGATATAATGATATTTCCACAACTGCAACTAAGCATTTATAATTGTTGTCTTGTTGTCCTATTGTCCAACATGCAGCTGCTCATGGCAACTACCACCACTACTGGGGCATGAAATAGTGATGCCTAAGGAACCATTGGTTTTTGACGCTGAAGGAAGAGAAAATGTTGAGCCACAAGGTGGGAAAAAATATATTTGCATTTTAAGATTCTTAACGTACTACCCTCAGTGAACTAGACCGAGCTGCTACTGTAGCTCAGTTTTTAATTCTTTTTAATTCTGGCTACAGTCCTTCTAGTGGTAAACAGTGGTCTTACAGTATTGCTTCTGTTCATATGCATTATTTTCAGAAGTTAGTTATTTCTGATTGGTAGAAGACACAATCAGGTTAAGATGTTAAAACTTCCACACAGCGTTCAGATTGACAGTGCAAATACAGAAACCATTTGTTCTTCTCATTTGGAAAAAGCCTTTGGGATTCAATGTTTTGTTTCCCAACAAGCTGTAAACCCATTATGTTTGTACTGCACGCGGCGTGAATGTGTTCGTGTGGAGCTGCCTGCACTGTCAACACTGTGGGAATGAAGGAAGGTCAAAGGAGAGCGAGCACCTGAACACGGCAGGAGGAGGAGGACGTTCTGTGGACACGTAGAGCAGCAGGGATTTCCAGTCATGTGGGCAAATTTTCTGCTTCATAACAGTGAGCAGTGCCACGGCGGAAATGGACGAATTGGATTTAAAACCTCAAACGTTTTATGAGCCCACAAAGTTGGTCTCCATTCCACGCTTAATGGAGGAGCTCAAAGTTTTGGAATTATCATGACGTCACGGGTTAGAGAGCGGCTCTGAGAAACCCACTGAGCTCTCATCAGCACAGGAATCACACATGACTGCTTTTAGCTGGAATCAGGGATTTGTTCTGCTCTTCAGGTCTACTTATTTTCCATGTTGGAAACAGCTCTTTTGCTTTATATGAGCTCAAATAAAACACTGAAACATTAGAGCCAAAGGTCAGATGAGTAGGTTTTTATGGTGGGGTCTGTGAAATGTCTAAACACAGAGAGAAATAATACAAAACTCAGCCGAATAACCTGACGAGACAGCGCGTCAAGCCTGGAATATTCACAACCCGCTGACAGGCCACCATATTGCAAAGATTCAAACTCGAGATGCAGCAGGCCATTCATTAGAAACTGCACACCTCTACTCAAAGACCCACATGTCATGGAGCACAGAGGAATCAGTAAAGTTTCAACTTGTCCAAACGTCCTCGGTTTCACAGGAGCAACAATCAGTGAACTAGTTTTAACACAGAAACACAGAGTTGTTTCCCAATATTTCCTTGTGACCTGCCATTAAATGACTATTAACCATTAACATACTGGACCTGACCATGAAAAAGCAGCTGTGGGGCAGAGTCTAGATTCCCTTGAGAAAAAAGTGCTGGGTTGAGTTGAGGTTCAGTCCAAGTCATAGCTCTCGATCAATGAACCACGGTTCTCTTAATAACAAACAATTTTCTAATTTAGCTAATATGTGCTTTAAACAACTCAGACATCAACCTACAAGAATGTTGTTTTGTAGAAAAGGTCTGAAAACCAAACTTTACTAACCCTGTGTGGAGGAGTGTTGTTAATTATCAAATCCCTTGTTGATACTTCAGTGATGTTCTGAGAAAAGTCTAATCCTCAGCCAGTCATACACCTGACACTGAGTTGGTTCTACCATAAGGTCCATTGTGCCTCTTGGATTTATGGTGGGGCTGTTTTTAACTTAGAGTAAATCTGCTCCTCAGTCCTGTCTCTCTGGAGCTTTTGGTTGTGGTGCTGATCTCTGCGTTGACATTTTGTGACTTTTGTGACATGTGACTTTTAAACAGTTGAAAGAAAGTTGATGACAAATAAGTGATTTTTCCTCTTATAGAAAAGGCCTCTTCTGTTCTAACTTGCTGGTTAGAAGTCCTAGGCATTTACTCTTTGTTTAGCCACCGAGAGTTTACATGAGGATCACTGAGATTATATGTGATGGTTAGAAGTGGTGTCCTAGGAGTGTAGTACCTTCAACGAATCTATGGGCCATGTTTTGTGTCTCTTCCATGTTGAGTTGGTGACGCAGTTGAAGCTCCAGCTGTGTAGAAATCCTCGTTGTGCTGTCATACTGTGAAAAAATCATATCAGGAAAACAGAAACATTTCTGCTGAGCTGTGTGTCCTCACTTCATCGTTTTCGTCATCTTCCCAGAAGTGGTCCAGTGGCGTTTACATAATACAGTGATGCATAATGTAACCCAGGAAGCTTTTCAAGTCGAACCAGCAGCTCTAAAGGCCTCTCTGCTCCATACGGCCTAATTTAAACATGTTTCCTTTAAAAGCTGTAATACATTATGTAGACGAAATGAACGTTTGTGACGTCTTTCTCTTGTGCTCTGACGTTCGTGTGCTTTTACCTCGATTCATTAATCGCGCAGAGAGGAGCTGGTCTAAGAGCTCATGGTCGACCTGTGGAGAGTTAATAGCAGAGAGCAGATGAGCTGATGAGATTAAAAGCAGATGTGTGTGTTCTCCGCCTCAGGCTGGACAACGGCAGGATGAAATCTTTCAGAACATTTCTTCTCCTGTCCCTCCTGACTTAGAAGCCTCACCTGATCCCTGCTGGACAACAATAAAACACGGTTGGAGGGACAGTCGGCACAGGACATGGTTTGTTAAGTGGTCGACATTAGTTCAAGTCATTCTATTTAAATTTATACCTGGAGCTCACAGCAATGCTTCTCTCACAGAGATATTAGTTCTATCTAAAAAACGTATTGTTACCAAACAAAGAATCAACTATGTTTAAAGTCTCCACCTCCCTAGCCATTTTAAAAAAATCTGTGTGTCCACACGCGTGTACAGACTGACAGGTGTCCAAGTAGAGACAATACCACTCATTTGTCCAAATGGAGACAAACAACAAACTCAGGTGTCCACATTAAGGCAAAAACAACTCCCAGGTGTTTATTCATAGTTTTTATATGATGTCACATCCTTATAGGACCCCCCACCTGGTGGGACAAACAAGGCTTCTGTCCACTGCACGTCACATTACTTTTCTTACGTCCCTTAGTTCATCAGTGCATGTACAGTAATGCCATCCAGTTTGTTTATCGCTGCTAGCAAAACATATGTGCAGGACCTGCATGTGAACACACGTGTCCTTACCTGAACTAAATAGTTTCAGTCCGTCATCTCCAGAGTTACCCAGGTTGTCAGCTGTGATTATTTAAGCTGTAGAATCAGTTTATCTGACACCAGTAGAAAGTTTGATGTATTTATATTTCATAAAATATCAAACCAAACCAAAATATCACAACCCTCTCACTAATGGCTGAATTCATGGATCAGTGTTAGGTTTGGGTTGGAGTTAGGGTTAGTAAGCTTTGTTACGGCAATAAAGAAGGTTTTATTTCTCACCTTTCAAAGAATTATTGAGCCATCCACAATAAAAATGCTCTACAGGGCTCGTAAGTGGCAAAAATAGTCATATGTTAGGTTTTTTTTATTTCAGTGGATACAGTATGTGATCTATTTGTTGTTAGGAGCTGATGGAAGATTAACACCTTAATATGTGCAGGATTTCTATGGAGTTTGCCTGCCTGACATTCTGGCCTCATTGTGGTCGACAGTGTTTGAAGTTTTGAAGAGAAATTAGGCCAAACCATCTCTGCAAAGTTGAAAACCACAATCCTAGAAAATTGGAGTAAATATTTGATACATATCACATATCAAATGAGACAGGGAGAGGTTCAGCTGAACCTGAGAATGGCTCTTCATGTCTGAAATCAAATTCATTTCAGGGCATAAACTTATTCTGTACGTGTCGTCCCGTTAGTGGTGTTAGTGTCACTGCACCTTCAGGCTTCACTATGTGCAAAAACGAATGCATCAGATTGTTTTTCTTCTTCAGTCGCTCCTCTCTTCTCTTTATGCTTTGTCCTCTCATCTCTTTCTTTCTATATTCATCCTCTCCCTCTCCACCCGCTCCTCAGTCATTCTGTATGTAGGTCGAGTTAAATGTAAATGTCCCTCATGCATAGCAGAGCGAGCCTCCCTCAGAAATAGGGGGCCTGAATGAGAAATGAAAGTAAGCACCAGCAACCACTTCAAATGTTTGCCCACAGCGCGCGCGCGCCTATGTGTGTGTTTCTGTGTGTATGTGTGTACCTGTGACTCCGTGGAGGCTGCCGCCGCCTGTGGAGTCAAAGTGAAGTCATTGAAGCAGTTCGACTGCTTTAATGAAGGAGTGTGGGAGCGGGCAGGCAGGTGGGGTCACATCTGTGCAGGTCACACACACACACACACATACGCCTCAGCACAGGTGTCACCGCCGGGAGAAGAAAACAAATGAGAGTGACCAGAATGATGCACACACAGTGAGTTGATGAGCTGCAGTGAGACATGTTTAAACTTTAACAGTGACTTACACTGCACAACATCTGATTAGTCGGCAGGTGTCATACTGGAGGGCACCGCAAACTGTTCCCACAACTAATGTACCAAACGAGACATAACCAACAACAGCACAAACAAATAATGGTGAGTTAAAACAACTTGTTTCCCTGGTTGAACTGTACGAGCATCTTAGTGCCATTAAAGCTCCAGTGTGGACGTTGTGTTCATCTCCTCCACAGACTTAGCTGCTGAGAATTGGACCTGTTGATGCCAGACTAAAGCTAGTGTGATGGCAGCTGTGTACATCCGTCCTGTAGGCGTTTCTTCATCTCTTCAAGTTCAGCTGCATTATATAGATCAGAATTGTCCTTTGAAGAATGAGAGCCGCAAAACAAACATGAAGACTGATGATTAGAATTAAATTCAACCTGATCAGTCGTCAGGCCTAAATCATACTCCTCATCAGCTCAACCATACCAAACACCGGTCCATGAACAACAGCTCATCATTTTAAAGACGTTTATTATATGAAACTAATGTAATGATGCTGCCAATTAACATATTGTTAATTATTCAATTTATTCAGCCTTCGCAGTTGAGAAAGTGTCATTTGGCTCACGCTGCCCACAGTTCCAGATATACACAGATCACAAATAGACACTGGTTTATTTTTGCCACTGGCTGTATATGTGTGAGTTGAAACCTGTAGCACCCACTGGATGTGTCATACAGAGAAAGTGACAAACCTTTTCTGTGGAGCTGATGCACAGGAAACATCCTAACAAGGTGATGCAGATGAAGACGATGGCCTTTAGAGTCAGACTGTGACTCAGTTGTCAAATTGAGTCTGTTGTAGGAGTCATCCACACGGAGGTTGGATGGATTTAAAACTTCTTTCACATGAATAATTCAACATTAACCATGTTTAAAACCACACAAAATGTATCAAATGATTCCTTAACTACTCCCACACAAACTAGCCCATGAATTAATCTCATAAAACACACTCATACCAACCTTTCCAGGTCACCGAACATGATTAATGGATACATTAGGAACATTTAAAGGATTAGATTTGATCTGCAGTGCACTGGTCAGTTCCCAGTTTAAATGGTGTGTTAATGGAAAGAAACATCCTCAAAGTAAAGATTCCAAACTGCTCCTCGTTCCAGATACCACATCACCAAAGTCAGTGAACCAGAAGCTGAGTGGAGACACTTCTGAAAGAGCAACAGTCCACGGGTGTGGACGTCGTGTGTGGACGTCGTGTGTGTGACTCATTGCTCCCTCTGTACACCGGAAGGAGTCGGATGAGGATCTGAAGCTGCTGATTGAAGCAGATCAGTGGGTTTGACTGCAGAGAAGTCGTGTCGGGGTGAGGCTCTCTCTTTTTTTTTTTTACTTACGATGATGCTGTGACCTGAGGTGACCGCCTCTTTTCTGCCAGGCCTTTGTGACGCCACAGCAGCAACAAAGCCCACAAAGCCGAGGACCCGGAGACACAGAAACAGCAGCTGTGTGTTTGTTGACAGTAGAAATATGGACTCGCAGTCTGTCGCCTGAGTTACTGAATCGCTGCTGGAGATTTAGATGCTTTCAGACAGAAAACCGGATCAAGCAGCAGGCCACTTTTGGCTAAGACAGCTATTCATCAGGACAAGCCCGCTTCCAAATAAATGGCACTTTGATCTCCACTTCTCTCCTAAATAAACTGAAGTTGCTTTCGGGCCTGTGCTGCCACACACCTGGTTCATCTGCTCTGGATCCACTGCTGCCTTCTAGTTCAACATCATGTTCACTTTGACTGATTTCATGCAGCATGCACAGCTTCACATGTTGTCTGGAAATCATTATTTAACAAACAGTAACTGACTGGTTCTTATTTGTTGGCAGTGGGTCGGTTTGCTCCCAGTTGTTCGGTCTAAACTTTGATTTGAAAGTATTGTCTGAGTTTCTGGAGAAGTTTGGGTTTTTTTTTAACCATCATTTCACTAGAAGCAGTTGTATTTGTGACCTGATAATCAGAGTTCATATCTGTGTTATTCGGTGTTTTATCTAATCATCAGTTACGGGTGAATCAGATCTTGAGTCAGTGCAGAAGCTGTTAGGAGCAGTTGATTTTAAACTGAGGCGCTTCTGATCTATGAGTTAAACCCTGGTGATTAGGTTTCAAATGTCATGTGAGGACAAGTGTGATGCTGACCACTTCTGTGATCACTTCTCTCCTGCTTCAATCTACAGCTGATCTCTGGGTAAATTTACATTCCAGCAGCCGGAGCAGCCTCAACACAGTCTCTGAATGTCAATGTGACAGCAGCTTCTGTTGGAAGTTGTGTGAGAACACAGGTGGCAAGGTCGCCAAAAACCAGTGTGGAAACCCTGAGAGAAAGAGAAGTGATGCATCCATCAGCTGGACATCGACAACCTATCACCCTTCTGATTATATTATTATTAGCAGTTACACATGTTGTAAATTTCCAGTTTTATCATTGTATTTGATTTAATGTGTCAAATCAACTTTGTGATGACTACTGCAGACTCAAAATGATTCAATTCCTTCATGACAAGCGTCTTCAGGACTTAGTAAAGCATTTTCTTGCTGGTATATCAGCTCCACACGAGCATGTTGGAGCTGACTTTTCTTGTACTTTTGGGTCAGTAGTGTTGTACATCCTCAGTCCAGTATCTGTTGCTGCAGTCACTGAAGAGTTTTTCTCCACCGGCCTCTGCAGAAATCTGTTGCAGCCCTTGATAATGTCCTTGTTTTGTCATTTCCAGATTGTGTAGCCACTGTTCCATCTAACTATGCTTCCAGCGGTGCCTCTTGGAACATTTAGTGCTTGAAAATAGAGTGCTTGGCTCTTTTTTGTATGATTTGGAGGAACCACTTGTAACTTTAGTGGTGTTTAACTATTGCAAACTTATATAAACTTTCTTAGTTTCAAGTTAAAGTTCAAGTATATTTTTTTATTTTCTTTGCAAAATTAATTCAATCGTTTATTTTACACTTTATTTTATTTCAGATTTTTTAAAATAATTTGATTTATTATATTTCTAAAAAAAGATCATTTCTTCTGGAGTGAACGTGTCGTCTCTTCGTGTTTTCTTCTCTGCACCTTTCTCTTTCATCTCATTACCACTGTCTCCTGTCTTCTCTCAGTCATCAATGAATTTCTTTCTTTCATCTTCGGCCCTCCCTTTCCTCTGTGCCCTGGTTTGATGTTTGAAGGCCAGTTCAGGTGAGTCCAGTGTTGTTTTCTTTTATTTTCTGCCCCGTGTTAAACTTTGGAGGAACTCAACCTAGAAAAACATCGATGTGATTGGCTCAGGGGGTGAACAACCCTCATGCGCATGTTATACATTATATATTCAGAGGAAAACATCTCCCTGGGTAACCTCTATGCTCCAGGGATGGTTTGTGGACTGAGATTACTGCTGAGCTGAGAATCAGACCAGACACATGTTTGGGAAGAGAGTTACCTCAAGTCACCACAAACTTGTACATTCTGAACTTTTGGGCTTTTTCAGCTTGTATGACTTACACAAGAGAATAGGAGCACAGTTATTTATGTTGAAGGACTTGTTGTGTACAGGACACTTTGGGTTAGTCTCAGACTTTGATGTGAAAATTGGGCAGCATTACTCAATATAATAATCTCTCCTTTGATTCTGAATTTCATTCTGCCACTTCGTCTGTCTGCAGCCTTTTGTCCCGCATGTGCTTTTTTAAAAAGCAATTAGAAACCTGGTTAAATGTGTACATGGCAGAGACAGGAGAAATTTACCTGACATAATCTGGTTTCTCTGATCCCCTATTCGGGAATAGTTAGCTACCTACTGTGTGCAGACTATATACTGTAGTCTATATAAATGTGCTTATGTGAAGAAGAAAATATGTCGAAGAAGCACAGCGTGTCACGTGTGTTGTGATCAGATGCAACTAAAGGGTGGAAACTCTGACTGATTTGTAAAACTTCATCCTGGTGTGTGTGAAGTGCCTTGTGTGTTGTGCTATATAAATACAAACAGAATTTAAGTTATTGGACAGTTTTTGGTTGGAGCTGCTGGAATTTATACATTTAGAATAAAAGTCTGAATTTAAAGAGTTTGACAAAGACGAGGAACCTTCTTCTCTGATTTTCTACGTCTCCCGTTTTCTTTTTGTGGTCGTTCCTCCTTCCTACAGTTAGTACTGATGCAGTGAAATGTGTCTGCAGTTGCACATCTGGGCTGGTCTGTCATCACTTCATTATGGAGAACTAATGACTCAGAGAGACGGAAAGAAAGATGTCACCTTCTCTCTTCCTACTCTCCTACCTTCTCATTGTCTTTTCCTGTTTTTCAACTCTTTCTGCTTTTTTTGTTTTGTCCTTCTCCTCCTCATGTTCACCACTGTCTCCTTCTTGAGAGATGTCTTTTATCATCCTTTTTTTCCCCCACTCCTTATGCACAGAAAAGAAAGAGGAGATGATAAAAGATGGAGCAGGGAAAGATCCAGCAGTTTCCTTCCTGTCCTTCGCCACCTTCTCTTCCACTAAATCAAACTACACCTGCACACAAACAGAGGAAACCATTTATTTCCCGGGAGATGACAAGAGAGACAAAAGAGGTGAAGAAGGAGGAATAAAATGATGGAAGGAGGTGAGAAAAGAGAAGAAGAAAGAGAGAAGGAGAATGAGGAACAGCTGCATTACTTTGGTTCAAAGATCATAGAGTTCATACTAACGTGTTTGTTTCTCATTAAATGGATGTAATTGAAATATTATATTCACTTGAACCTTTAGATTCAGTTCAAAACATTATTTTGAGTGAAAGAAAATGAAAAACATTAATTTGACAACAATCTGGTCGTTAAGTGATGACATATCCTTCTGTATATAACTCTTTGTCTGGGTCCAAATGTAGATTTAAAGTTTATTAATTTTAGTTTATTAATTTAATTCATTGCTTTAACTGGTGAAAAAAGTGAGTTGTATAGATGAAAGTAATGTTAAAGGACTATTACAAACAAGTTAGATATATAGATAATGGATATCATACGTATACTGATGTCGTTGTTACGCTGCCAAACAAAATGTCGTTCCAGCTTCTAACTGTTTCTAGCTACCAGACTGTGCAGTCTTTTTCTTTGGAAGTAGCATAATAAGTAATTTCATGTTTAAAACAACTTAACCCCACACTGTACATCCAGAACGTGTGTTGGCATTTTCCCACCAGCCAAACAGCTGTCCACCTGTCAGGACACCTATTCACTAGGCAACTTAATTTGTGTGAATTTCTAGAAGCTCTGTTTGCACCTTTGAGAGTCTGTGGAATATCTCGATCGGACTTCTACATCTCAACAGCATCCAATTAAAAACTGTTGAAAACACAGTTTCCTTTTTGTACTTTAAATAATTTAAAGAGTTTTTTTCTGTTTAACCTCTATGTTTCTATGTTTAACCTCATAGTTCAGAGGTTACACTGACCTGCTCCTGCAGAACCACAGACCAGCATGCATTGCAGCTCCATCACAGGTGGATTCTAACACAGGAAACCACCAGCAGAGTGTTTGCAGGTTGAGCAGAAGTGGGTTGAACAAAGTGTGAAAAGGCAGAGAATAATTACGACATGAAGAGAAACCTCCAGTCTGACGCTTCAAACGACTTCAAACATAAACACTCTTCCAGGTCGACGCTTTTAACCACCGGAGCTGTTCCGACGGATATTCCCAGCGGATGTGAACGCAGCATTATCTCCTTCACTGCTTCTTTGCTTTGAACCGGTTCACCCTCTGCTCTCCCTGCAGCATCCCGTCTCTCTGAGGGACTGCTCTGTACATTAGTGCTGATCTACGAGGTGATGTGTGGATGTTATGGGGGAAACATAGCATCTCCCCTGTAAGCTGCCCTACATAAAGTCACTGATGAACTTCACCTGAACTCCTCTTTTTGGGTTTTCATGTTTACCTGAGACAAACTCGTGTCATATACATCTATGTCTCATCATGTGTCTCTCACCAGCTGTTATTGCCTCTAATGATCTAGTAGATCTTTACCAACATGTGCACTGAAACTTTTATACATATACATTACTAAAGTGGTTGTGATGGATTCAGGTCGGGGCTCATCGTAAACCGAGACATGTTTATCTCCTGCAAAACGTATTTGTGATTTTTGCAGACTGTGTTTGGAGTTTTCGTCATGTTGGAAAATTCCTCTCCGGCTGAGCTCCTTCACAACAGTGATGGCTGTAAACGCCTCCTCCACTCTGCATCTTTTGACTCTCGTACATCCACGTATCCTCTCTCTCCAAGACTACCACAGTCAGCATTGTGTGGTAGTCCTGGTCCAGTTCCACACCGAGCACGCTGGACCCCATCTGATCCAAACACATTTTATTTGGTTTGTTTTTACCAAAGAATGTGCTGCCAAAATTTTTCGGGCTTCTTTTCATGCTCTCTGGCAAAGTTTCATCTGCAGTTCTGCTCCATCATGTGAGCACTGGTTTTCTAGTCAGAAGCTTTTTACCTTTCTGTTTTTTCAATCCGATTTTCTCACTGCACCATATGTTATTGGGGGTAAAACTCTTTCTACTACTGGTTACTGATGTTGCTGTTCTCTGGTCTGGCTCTTTCCTGTTGATTCAGTTACTCATGCTGCATTAGTTTGTTGTTAATTATACATGACACCAGTGTCCTCCAGTGATGCTGGATGAAGTGGTCGTTTTGTGAGCTTCTCCTCTGGATTCTGGTTTCTCAGTGAAAAGGTGGATGACAAACATCCCTGTTGTTCCACATTAAAACTGTGGATGAGGATGGTTTTAGTGTGGTACAACTCATCAGTGTTGCCCTTCAGATGTCATTTACACGCTTTACACAGCTGATGGAAAAAGGTTTTATAGAACAGGAAGAAAAAGAGAATAAAGACGACTAAAGGTGGGGGACAAAGAAGAAAAAGGAAATGGATGAAGGAAAGGAAGCAGCAGAGTGAGTCCACAGGCAGAAGACGAGATGAGAAAGTATCTCACATTACTCTTTTTAAACCTCAGTAACCTTTGACCTCTGGAGGCCGACGTCTCTCCTGACACTGATCCATCAACAGCTGATGAGGATCTTAGTTAATGGAGGATGAACGACTCTCTTCCTCTTCCTCCCCCATCTTTTGCTGTTCTCTTGTTGTATTTTACTTTTCTTTGTCTCATTACTTTTGTTTTTTCTTTTCTCTTTTTCTTTCACCTCCTTCTTGGCTCTTTTTTTGTCTTTTTAGCCCCATTTTTCATTTTCTTCGCCTGCTTCACTTTATTTCTTCAGAAGTTCTTTTGTTTTTTCTCTTTTCAAACTCTCTGGTTTTGTTCTCCTTCCATTTATTGGTTTATTCATTCCCCTCTTTCTATCCCCACACTTTATTTTACCACGCACTTTATTCTTTCTTCATCTTTTATTTTATTATTTCTTGTATATTTGATCCTTTTATATTTCTCCAAATTGGATGATCTTTGTAGAAATTATTATTTAATGGACACAGTGCTTTTTAGATCATTTCCTCATAACTTGCTGAGAATGTGATTGTATTTAGCCGTTAATCACACTGAAATTTCCAAGAAAGTAATTTTGTTCCCGCAGTATATTTAAGTTTTTAAGAAGAAGTAATGAATCACGTCATATAAAAGCAGAAAATAGTTGATATTAACTGGACTTTTGAAGCAGGATCTCAGGAAGGACACTAAATCTGAAAGTATAAATCAGGAAATGACGAGGACATTTAACAAATAAGTTGGAAATTAACCGTGAAAGACAAAGTGTTTCTGTCTTTACCTTTCTTTCTTTTTCTCTCATCTTTTTTCCTAATTTTCCTCCATCTTTCATCTCTTTCTCTGTTTTTCCTCTTCTTCTTTTTCTCTGTTCACTGAACATGTTTCTCTTTCAGTCAATCAACAGAAATAAAACAAAGTAAAGAAGGAGAGGAAGGCAGGAGGGCGAAGACATAAAGAATGAAAATTTAAAAAAAAATCATTTGAAGAGGAAGCACTTCTTCACCTCCTCTCTCCCGCTCTCTCTCTGACAGATGGCCGGTCGTTGCACTGATTGATGATTGGTCCCCTTCAGGGAGCACCCGTCATCTGGCTCGTGTGATTGGCTCCCTGACAGTTTGAGGGAACTCTCCCTGCACCTCGACCGATCTACAGTTACACCCAGACCACAGGAGACAGAGAGAGAAACAGTGTTACACAGTGAAGTAGGTTGTTTTAACTAAATGTGCTGAAGCTGTTGAATCTTACTGTATTTTCTGTCCCTCTGAACATCAACCAAACTAACTCTGAACTCCAGTTTTTATTAAATGTCTCGATTACTGCTAACGGGACTGTTGCAGACGAGAAGAGCTCCAGATGTGTCCTCACTGTTTAACAGTTGCCAGGAGACAGAGTCCAGACAGAGACACGTGTGCAGCTTCTGTGTGAGGAGAGACGGTTAATGATGTTTCATTAAAAGAAAGTGCTTGGACAAAAACAGTTAATGTAGGATGCAACGGCTGTATCAACAAGAAGAACACGTGATGTCGTTTAAACTGTACGTTTTTTTTATAGGAGAAGATGTAAATCTAACAGGTTCAGCAGCCAGATTATCAACAGATTTATTCATTTCTCCACCACAGGATGAAATCAATTCAGTTTTACTGGAGCTGTTGGCCCACAGACACATTAAAATCACCTCTCAGACCACTGACAAGATGTTTATGTGAATTAAGAAACCATTGCATCAACTCTCATGTGGAGCGGGATGTCAGCTAAATGTTTTTTGCAATAGTGACCAAATGCTTCCATTCAACTTCTGCTATGTACAAAATCTTAACAGTGAATATGACGTGATTGTGACATGCAGCAGCAGCATCAGCATTTATGTCTGTTCCTGCTTTGCTGCATTTAGCTCGATTCAGTAGGAGGCAAAGTTGATCTGCTGGAAGTTTGGAAGCTTTAAAATACCAACAGAGAGGCTGGGTGGAAAAGTTTTTAAACAGAAAGGATTTGATGTCATGTCTGTTTCAGAAACAGATGCTTGTTTGGAAAGCAATTTAACATTTTTGTATAGTTACATTTTCTGAGATCATCCACCCTGTAGATACATTTGCATGTGCATAACTAGATTTCTCTCACATATACTTTTGTGTTGATAACAACTAAAGAAAACAAACCAAAATCAAAACATAAAAAATAGTTAAAGAAACCAAAAGAAAAAAAAAAAAACATTTTCCTAACTCTGTGACTGACAGGTTGAAGAGGAAAAAGAGAAAGGAAAGAGATGAGCGGTTGGTAAAAGTGCGGACTTGGCAGATGTTTTTTTCCAGACACCTGTCTAGTATTTCATATGAAGGATGTGTCCCATCCCCCGACAGGCCACACACTGACAGACAGACAGCTCACAGACCTCATCCAGAAAACAGTTTTCTCCTCTCTTTACTAATATTTGAAGAAAGTGGAGGCGTGCATGATCGGATTGTGACAGAGTAATTACTCCCCAAACTGTCATCTCTGAAAAATGTTCTGCGTAGATTGAAAATGATATTGTGCAGGAATAAATTACAGCTATTCCTCTAAAGACACACTGTTGGGTCAGTCAAGCAGCTGGTGTTGTTCATGTGTTCCTGAAGAGTTTGAGAAATTAATTAAAAAATATATTTAACTCATGTGTAAATGTTTGCATCAATCTTCACTAATTAATATTTAACAATTTACAGTCAATCCAGTGTTTGTGGATTTTTCATTTGTGCAGCTCTGTGCAGACTTTGGCCTCATTTACCTCCTAGTTTTGGTTTCGCAGCACATTTAATGGAGCAAATGTTCCTGCCACGAGTTGGTAAAGACTAAAAACAGAGCTAACTTAGATTTATCAGGTGAAACAAACACCACTCAGAATGAATCATCATGGTGATTTATAACTGCTTTATTTTAATAAGCTGCTTTTTGTGAATAGGTCCAATTAAACTGTTAGATACTTTTAATTTATACAGCAATAATAAGTAGATTATTCTGCTGCTGTCTAATGGACACACATAGATTCACATATTAGCTTCAATGCAATTAGAAATATAAAGGACCAAGGATTTAACCTTGTGGAACCCCACAGGTCTTTGCGCTCAGTATCAGCATCAGTCATTTTTCTCTGAGTTAGCATCTGATAATGGACGTGTCCTTAGCTAAAAATATGTTCAATGTTTTGTTAACTATATGTTTCTGATGCCAACAAGTTGACAAAGAAATTAGTTACTGTGAATTCACATAGATGAACAAAGCAACCAGAATTTAAGATGATCTTTAATGTAATACTCAAAAAAACACTCAGAGGTCTGCGTTCAGATATTACTTCTTTTAACACAACTTTTCTAATTTACTGTTTAATGCTTTACTTCTAGTTATTAACATGTAGTTGTTCAGTGTCAAACAGCAACAGTAGGGCATAAAACCGACTTCAACCATTTGACCCAAAATAACTCAGTCCAGAGTAGGAGGTAAAGGTGTGTTTATCAGTGCAGATCAACAGATCATCCTGTCCCTCAGACTATCAGTGATAACAAATACTATGGCACAAGAACAACACATTAACCACATCTTTACATTGGGTGAGTGATGTAAACCTGTGACTCTGTCCCACCTCTGTCAGTGCATCACTTTACTGGAGTTTACTTGGACTCTGTAGTTGTGTTTTCTCTTTGCTCTGCTGATGCAGCTGCTTCTCTTCTTATTTTTCTAACACGTATAAATCACAGTAATCACAGACACAGTAGTAATAAATAAGCACAACAGACAACAACACATCCCTGTTTCCTCTCATCCCTGACTCCCGACTCTCTCCATCATCCACAGAGACTGTGGACCCGCCAGGTCAAAACACACAGTTCAAATGAATGTGGTGATTCCAGCTGATGTTTTGGTCAAACTGTGTGTGTGTGTTGTCGCTGGAGGTCAAAGGTGACATGAAGCACTGAATGTGAACTCTGCGGAGAAACACACAGTCATACCGGTTCCTTTGAAAACATACAGGAATGTGTCTACAGAAGTTACCAAACAGTCTTAAAGACTGTTTACGACTTTCAGAAATTATTGTAAACTATTAATTTCCTTTACTTAATGCTATAAATTAAATCAAGCCCGAGCTTTAGACTGAGTCTGCTCTGCTCTGTCCAGTCCTCCTTCTCCTACACTGTCCTGCACTCGGCCCAGTCTTTACAATAAACAATAGTTAAAGGAAAGAACAGACATTTTATGATTGGTCAGAAGGCAGAGCATCATGTAAAATCTTTTAGAAGTGTATATCTCTGCCCATCTTAGAAAGGAGGAAACAACATTTAAAAACAGCTGAGGAAACACAACAAGGTCTGTGGCTTTTTACTCACTTATCACAAAACTGATCACTTGCAGGGTGTCGTTGTAGGTTATGAGGTTATTAACCGAGTTTCAAACAGACTGTTTAACATTACAACACAGACACCTACAGCACACTTTTACTGCCCCTAGTGGTAAGACAGGTCCTCACATGGATGTTCTGGGTTCACTTAACACAGGTGTGTGAAAATGCTGCTAAGTGTTTTGACACCCTGAAGTAGTGTGTTGGTGTATTTCTTAATGTAATACCTCATATTTTAACTTGATCGCTGGAACAACAGATTGTACAGTAACTTCCAATTTGTCCCTCTAAGAGCATCAGTGGCAGTGCATGGCACCATAAACGCTCCCGTGCTATTTTTAAAATGAGGCTTAGCTTAGTTGAGCAGAGAAACATGGAACACAAACACTGAGTCTCTAGTCTCTAGTCTTCCTGTTCTCAGTCGGTCTCCTGTAGACCTGAAAGTTCAGAGCTGTTTGTCACAGCAGCGACAGGTCCAGTCACTGGTTTCTGGATCTTATGTCTTCGTAGAGTCCCGATCCAGACAGGGGGCCGAGTGTAGATTTATACGTCAGGGGGTTGTGTTGGTTCCTGTGGGGGAGCAGCAGAACCCCGACATGTCTCAGACTGTAGGAAAAGAGAAAAGGTCTGTGACGACTGTCATAAATAAATACGATCTATCGCTGCATGTCCCAAAGCTCAGGACAACATTGTCTAATGTGACAACAATGAATTCAAGTATGGCAACCCACAGGGGCCACAACTCAGAGAGATGGAGCGTCCTGCTTCCTGTTTGAGCTTCAAAGCAGATCAGAGTGAGGTCAGAGCAGCTCCAAAGTTTAAAAGTGAGAATTGTTGATTCAGAAAAAATAATCTGCCTGTTCTTCATGCCCCAAGTGCTCAGTCCCAAAGGACTGAAACTCTGTGTCTGAATTCATGAAGCCTTTCAAATGGAAGGTGAAAAGCAAATCCAGTCACCACTCAACAACACCTTTGGGAGAACTGTGACCTGGATGACTGAGAATCTTCACAGACCAACGTGCTCAATAATCGTCCACCAAGTTCTCCAACATTTACTGTTGAAGAAAGTGAAGTTGTTTTAATTTTTATTGAGCCTTTTTTTTTTTCAACTATAAACTGTGCTGGTTGATTTACCGACAATATAAAGTACCAAACTGCCCTGGAAGCCCACACTTAATATTTCAGTTCAAGTGATGCCCACATGTTGTCCTCCATTATGAAATACTTTGAACATCCTGAGATAGCTTCCCACTGGAGAACCAGTAACAGTGCAAATTGAACATGCCTATAAAACCACATGGATGGAAACACGCTTCGATTCTGGTGTGTGTGTGTGTGTGTGTGAGTGTGTGTGAGTCTGTGTGTCCTGAGTCTGTGGTTTCAGATCAGTTTCACCTCGTCAGTCTCTGTATTTCAGTCCCCCCTCTGGTTGATTTCCCTCCTGCTGCCTCTTCTGAGCCACCTTCACCATCAGGCCGCCACTGAAACAGGATCTTCTGCACAACACAGCTTCCCGTTCTTTATTTTTATATTTGTGTGTATCCAATGAGACACTTTAGTTTGATACAGTTCTGGGTGATATTGATGCTCTGGAACATTGTTTGAAAGCTGATTTTGGTACAAATGAATAAACTTAATAGTGACTTTCTGTTTTAGCTGCAATGTAGTTTATTTTCAGGTGAGTGCTGCCACCTGGTGGATCAGCTCAAAAACTACACACAGAAGAAACAAGTGAAAAAATGCACCTCTTTGTATGTACCTCTTTATATGAGTTGTATGGGGCTGTTTTTCAATGAATTATGAAGTTGGCAGTAATGTGTATTATTGAACGTAAAGTGTTCTTAGTTATTTTAATGATTTTTCTTCTTACATTTGCTTCATGTACTTGTACTTTTGTCTTTATGCTGCAGCATCTGCAAGCTTTACATGTTGAAACATGAACGTTGAAGACAACGAGTTTAAACTCTCAGCACAGGAGAGAAAACACTAAGAAAATACATAGTTGTTCAGTTGTTTCCAGGACTTTTTTTGTTTTGGACTAAACTTGTGTAAGCAGTTTTTTTTATCTTTTAGGGTGTTTTTTTTGTTTCTGCATGTGAAAAGATTCACTACAGAAACCGAATTTCAAGTTGTCTAATAGACTTGGGATCATTGGATGAAAAAAAGTATTTGGTAATAATTTACCAGGATAATTATAACTCATATGATTCTGCTCTAATACAAGTTTCTTCAATGAGAATATTTGCAGTTTTTATCTATCAAAGAAATCTGAAGATGCACTATTTAGGTTTTATGTGGGTGGTTTAACAAAATCCAGGTTTTAAGGTATTTTTCTTTTTGTGGATATTAGAAAAATAATATAACCACGCTGGATCATGAAACAGTAACTATGAAACCTGTCAGACGTCTGTTGCTGTTGCTTCACCGTTGACTTTCTGAAGAACTTCATAGTCGCATATAAGTCGATCCCTGCTGCTTCACACAAACTGGAACAAACGTTAATATTTTAATAAACACAATCTGTTGATTTTATTGAAGTTAGAGTTCAATATATTACAACATGTTTAAGGCAGACATGTTTCAAACACAAACTGAAATCCTGTAATCACATAGAGAATACAGTATGAAAACATTCAGGCATGATGTGAGATGTCAGTTAAACACTTAAGGCCGTTTGTTAGAGTTATTATTATGAGTATTTTTTCATGTGTCACTCCCTTATTAAAACTAACTACACTGTACAGGTTTAGATGATCTGTGATCAGCGTCATCTTTTGTTGTTTGACAAGTTAGAAACTTGGACGACGAGCGAACATCATGCAAAACTGTAACCAAAGTGCTTCTGATGCCTCAACCACAGTTCTGCACACTGTACACCCACCTTCGCCCTTCGACCAATCAGAACATGAGCTGTTTAATTAAAAAAAAGTAGCATCTGCACTGATCAGCTGAGTTGGACGTGCAGCAGAGGATGATGGTGATGATGAGGTCAGTAGCTCTACAGCAATCGGGTCAAATGGTAAAATGTCAATCAGATGACAGCATGAAACTCATGTTGTCCAAAACTGGCCTGAGTGAAGTATAAAACTAAAACTTAATGGCAGAAGGCTGTGGGACGGGGTCTGTGATACATGCAAGCTTCATCATGATCATTTCTTGCACGAAGAATAGAGCTCAGGAAACATCACCACCATCCTCTGTGAGAACCATTGAATACAACACACTCTTGCAAATCAGTCAAACATGTCGTCTAAACTTCAACAAATTCACTGTGTGGGAATCAGCACGGCAGGGCTGAGCTGCTTCTACCACAGATACAACATTTAAACATCTGTTCCCGCCTCACACACACCCTCTGTCTGTATCTCTCTCCATTACAGCTTGGCCTTGCCCTGGAAGAAGCTCATGATGGCGTTGAAACACTCGTCTGATGTCCAGCGTTCAATCAGACGCTCCACCTCCGCATCATTCACGGCGTACAAACGCTCCTTCTCCATCGACCGGATCAGCTGCTTAGACAGAGCCAGAGACTGAAAGAGAGAGAGAAAGAGGAAGAAGGAGGGGGTGAGATTTTTGCTCTAATGTTTTTCTTTTATTTTCTTTTACAAATTTACAAATTCATTTTTTCCTAATTAACTTTATATCAGTTGTGGTTTTCAGTTTGAGTCCTGGAGTTTGTTTAATTACATCAACAACATGGTACCAGGTGATCTCTTGTTGGATTACCATATGTTACCGGCACACTGTGAATGCAGCACTGTGTCTGTGTGTGTTTGTGTTTACATTGGGTGGCAGCTTGGCGTAGGCCCTCAGTCTGGTCCAGACCTCAGACTGGAAGCTACTGTCAGGGAAGACCTCAGTGACCAGGCCGAGTTCACAGGCCTGAACTGCCGTCAGCTTCTTGTTGAACAGCAGCATCTCACTGGCCTGGAGGGAGCGAGTTTAGTACAGACGACACTTATACTGAGTCATTTCACAACAATACGTCACAACGACACCAACTAAAATCTGCACAGCACCTCTTTATAACTCCTGAATATTTTCAGTTTAAATAGTTCATCCTCATGCAGGCTAAAGTTGACATGAACTCTGGATTATCTCATCTCATCTTATCCAGACAGGAAGTACAGGAAGGAATGTAGCATCTACTTCCTGTAACAGACTCTGAAGTTGTTATTTTAGACGCTTCTGTAGAATCCGTCTGTGTTGTTGTCGCGTCTGTCGTGTTTAAGTGTGTGTGTGTACCTTGGCAGTGCCCATTATTTTGGGGAAAGTGTAGGAGGAGCAGCCTTCAGCGCTCTGACCCAACTGACTGAACGGCGTGTGGAACGTGGCCTGACAGAGACAGAGAGAGTTATTAATACACAAACGTGTTTCTGAAGTCAACGGAAATAACTACTGTGTCTGTGTGTGTGTGTGTGTGTGTGTACCCCATCTGTAGCGTAGACCAGGTCAAACAGTCCCAACACCGTGACAGAGATCCCGACAGCCGGTCCGTTTACCACAGCAACGAGTGGCTTCGGGAAATCAATGTAGGCCTTAACGTACGTCCTGCAGACGAGGACGTTAAACAGTTTAAATATAATAATACTACATTGGAAATTGGTATTGTTACTTTTACTCAAGGAAAAACATCTGAGATCATCTTCCACCACAGACCAATAAATTAATCAACTGATCAAGCAATCAGTGATCACCTGAGCAGATCTCCAGCACGTCTGGCCATGTCCTGCACTCCTCCCTCTGGGATCTTAGTGAAGTTATTCAAGTCATTTCCGCTGCAGTAGAAGTCACCAGCACCTGCAGAGACACGAGTGTGGATATGTGCAGTAGCCTTTATTTATATAGGGACATGGACGGCAAGATGTGTGTGTGGGTGTGAGTGTGTGTACCAGTAAAGACAGTGATGACTGAGTCGTCTTTTGCTGCCTGCTCCAGAGCTGCAACAATCTCATTGTACATCTGAAAGAGAAGAAAATAAGGTAAGACAAACCTCATCAAAAGTTGTGATGACAAAGTGTTGACATATTAACAAAAACTCGTGCACTCGCACATCGGTTGTGATGGCGTTTTTTTTGTCCGGTCGGTTCAGCTTGATGGTGGTGATGTTATCCTCTGTCGTGACTAATAACGTCTTGAATGTTGTTTCACTCCCAGCTGGCTGAGCGGCCACCTGTGCAGAGCTTCCACCTTCAGCCTCCACCAGAGAGCCAATCAGGTCGCAGTACTGCTGCCTGGCTTCTTCCTGACACACACAGACATTTACAGTTTGGTGGAGACATTAAAGGTCTGTAAAGGGACATTTCCCTTAATCTGACTCTTTTCTGCAGCGCCACAAGTCAAGAACACTGAAGAGAGGTTATTTTGGTGTTGTGCTTCACTCTGCTTATTTGGCTCCTGCGTTTTTTTCTATAAACTGCATCTTTCCCCTTCATTTGCTGCTATTTAAAACTGGCTGATGATAATGATAATAACTACAGAGCTCCTGATGAAGCTGCGATACCTCTGATATGGAGCCCAGTGATTTCCATGCGTCCCATTTGGCCTTGTTGACAAAGTCCAGCATACCTGGTTTGGGTGTGTTGCAGGGACCCTGCGTAGCCTGGAGGAAGAGGAGGATCAAATCAGTAATGCGTGTGTCACAAGCTCAAACTGATTAATTATTGTATCTTAGTAGATTAAACTGCTACATGTCTCTAAACCGAGCAGCATCACTGAGTGATCATCTCGTACCTGTTTGAACAGAGCGTAGATTTTTAGTTTGACTTCATTGCCTGGGTCTTTCTTCAGTGTTGACAGTTTGTTCTTCGCCTGCTCAAACTGCTCCACTGTTGCACCTGCACATACACAAAAAGTTTATGTTTAAAGTATAAAGTATAATTACGTTTGGCTGAAACTGAAATCTATTAGAATCTGCACATTTTATTCTATCAATGCTTTTATTGTGAAAGGCAGGGCTGGAAAAGGAGGAGCCTGGCCTGATAACAGGGTACGTATAGGATTAGTTTCAGGTGTGAACCTTTTCACTACCTGCAGCAGAACTCTGGGCTGATGACAAGTTTGTCTGGGTGAACGTGAGTTCACCTATTCCATGTTCATTTATGTTTGTCCTGCCTGCATTTCAATGTCTTTAGTCTTTATGGCTGTTATGTCTGCTTAATTTACCTTGTGATTATTTACCTTTATTACATGAGATGTGTGGTAACAATACTCATTGCCTATAATTTCTGTTTAGATAAGAACTAGCACCATTGTCCAGCCCAGTTACTACATGTCTTAATTAACCTCTCAACCATCTGCAACAAAGACTTTCAATAAACCTTAACTTGAATGGATAGTTTTTAATTTTCATTTGCCTAGAAATCAATACAGGGCATCTTACAGTCCTTGTTACAAATATATTTTGGCATGTCACTAGGAAAAAAAAAAAGGTTTAATCAAAATTTCATCAACTATTACAAAAAGTTCTCAAATGCCCAGATTTTATTCTGACCAGTAAGATTCCTCCAACACCCAAAATATATCTGATCAAAGTTGATTCTAGCTGCTTGACCGGTTGCTCTGCTGTTAATAAAAATCCCCTACTGCTGGTTCATGAGCTAAATTAATCAACGATCCACTAAAAAAATGTGATAAATGAAGAACTCGCAGCAGACACTCACCCATCATAGAAGAGGCTGTGGTGTGCAACGTCTGACTGGGAATGCTGGAGAATCTGAGCAGGCTGGTGACACAGGAGGAAAAGTTAATACACAGCAACTACACTTGGTAACCTGTTGACTTTCAATTCAAAAATATGCCTAAATATTGCTGGTACAACTCCTCATGTGCTTTTAGATTTGCCACTTGTTTTCAATTTAAATGGCAGAAACAAGAACAGAACAAGAACAAGCAGCTTCATAAGGTGTTTTAGGCGAAGGACGGAAAAAATGTAAATGAATACAAACTTGAATTTTTATGGAAAGTGGTTGTACAGTCTAGTGTTACCAATTATTAACATGCTTGTTTTATCTTGACTTGGCAACTTGACATTTTCAAATTTCTTGACCACTAAACTGGAGATGTCTGACATTTCATTTCATTTTAAAATGTCAGTTTTTTTTACTGTCCAACCATCCATCCGTACACTTAAGGTTTGCGGGAATGCTGGAGCCTATCCTGGCTGTCATTGGGCTGAGAGGAGGGGTACAACCTGGACAGGTCGCCTGTCCATCACAGGGCTGACATACAGAGAATCTGTCTTTGGTATCGTCCTTTTATTTCTCCTATAATTAAATATCTGGCATTTTGAAATATTTTTTCCTTACAGTTAAGTGCTTGACTCATACACCTTTGAATATGAATAATTTAAAACGATCATACTACTTGTTCCTATTATGTTTTCAATAACATGAACTGAAAGTAGTAAAGACACTTAAGGTGTTGTCTCCATTACTGTAGATAACAGTAATGCGGGGAAAGGTCACAGCACAGCTAACTGTAGCTGACTATCTGGCTACCACAGTCACTAGCATGATACAAACCAACTAAACTAGCTCAAAATAATTCCTCATTACTTAAACTGTGTGAAGACTGTGCAGCTCATACCTGTTTAACTTAACAATTAACATATTTACCAAGCTACACTGACTGATGCTATCTTGTTAGCTTATAATCATTCATTCATCAGCTGTCAATGTGTGCTGCTAACACACAAACGTCATCGAAAAGAGAACTATCCTAAGAGACGGCACAGACTTTCTGAAGTGACTAACTCTGCTAAGCTAACGCTGACTTCTACTGCAGCGTCTAAAAGACAAGTATCGGCTTCAAACGCCACGGTAACAGCATTAATGTTGGCTTACATAGACTGTCCACGCTCACCTTCTTAATTTATCAAAACGCCAGGGAGCGAAGCACTTCAGGGCGACGGCGGCCATTTAAACCCACAGACAGAGGTCCAGAGTGCACAAGGACGGAAGAGTGAGCTAGCTTAGCCGCAGCGAGCTAAGTAGCAGCTAATTCATGAACGAACGTTCTGTTTACATCGATGCTCCCGCCCACTTTGTTGTCTTCTGCACTTCCATTGGCTCTAGCGAAGCGTCGGGCAATCACATTTATCCAATGAATGGAGGCTTCAACGCCCGGCGCGTCCCTTTAAAACCAATCGGAGCACACGCTTGCGACGAAGGCCCGCCTCACCTGCGTGTGCGTGGCCAATCGGCGTTGGGCGCTCCTCAGTAATGCGGTGAGTCCGGTTTCTTCGGGAAGAGGTGATGCAGGAGCCTGGATGCTCTGTCCGCTTATCTGGATGATCAGATTAAGACCATGCCGCAGCCAAAATCGCGGAAAATCGCTGTGTTGGGTTACAGGTCGGTGGGTAAGTTCTCGTCGTATTATGGCCTAAAGTGAATAACCGCATTAGGCACATTTTGCAGTGGCGCATGTCAGTGAGCATCCACGCCTCTACTATTAATATAAAGCTTGTCCCACAGCAACATCTGGACTGTCATCCTGTTAACCCACATGACTCAAACAACACGAAGCAAGAATGCTGACGCTGTTAACGTGTTTCTAGTACTGTGGAGTAACTGATGTTACAAGCGGACAAGACACAGATGTTCATTTAAAACTTGAAACTAAAATCCATTTTACTATAATTGACTATGAGCTGTGATTGGTTCGTTGACAGCCAATCAGTGTGACAGGTGTAGTCCTGATGCTGAGCCTCAGATCATCACATCAGATGATAACTGTCTCTGTTTCACCTGGATCACACCTGACACAATCAAATATAACAGTATGTATGCAAATGTCTGTGCAGGATGATGTTTCAGTGATGCATTATAAATAAGATAATTAAATAAAAACTAACGTGATGAGTAATTAAACAAAATAAGGTAACACATGCACACTTCTAACAGGTTAATTACCTGTAATATTTTTAATAATATACTAATACTTCAAACATGTTCTATAGAATTACAACTTTTGTACCATAGTCCTACAGCGTAACATATTTTTCTCCCCCATAAACAACATTATATTCTGGAAAATTATTACCACCATATCCCAACCTATAGTTGTAGCTTCTGTTCTAGGTGTTGAAATAAAATGTGAGAGAGCTATAAAGTAAATTTGATGTGTTGACTTTTGAAGTGGTGAAGTTTCCATTGTATGAATTAAAACTCTTCATGAGTTTAAAATAAAAGGGCGGATGTGCACCTCCAGATAGCCTGGGTTGTATTCTGTTATTATGTTCCTGCAGCGTTCCTTATTGAGTTCAGATGCATGTCAAGTTATTTATATTTTAATTTTCAGGGTAATATCATGTGGGATGAATCACTTTAATGCTACGACTGTAAAACTGGACACTTGATGATTCATCAGCAATTCGTTTGTTTCCAGGAAAGTCGTCTCTCACCATCCAGTTTGTGGAGGGCCAGTTTGTCGACTCCTATGACCCCACCATAGAGAACAGTGAGTCCCAGTTTGTCAGTTGTTGGACTTTAGCTGACATCAGCTCTGCTGCAGTTTTACAACTCTTAACTTGTGTGTTGTCTGTCAGCGTTCACCAAGATGATGACGGTGAACGGGCAGGAGTACAACCTGCAGCTGGTCGACACGGCTGGTCAGGTGAGCTCATCACTTTATGTACTGGGAAAATGTGAAGCTGCAGGTGATGTTTACCTGTGTCATCCAGATGTAGCCATGACCATGACTAGTTAGTGAACGCTGTACTGTTATAATACTTGTATAGATGTATGCACCTACAGCTCCTCACATGTCACTTACCTGTTTATTATACACTTGGACATATGTTTTACCTAGCCAATGGTTTATAGCCTAAACAGTTTACTGAAGAAACAATTGAATCGACCATAAAACCAGTATTATCTTCATTTCTAATCTTCCTCTTTCCATTGGTCTGTAGGATGAGTACTCCATCTTCCCTCAGAGTTACACTATCGATGTTGACGGTTACATCCTCATCTACTCTGTTACTTCCTACAAAAGGTCGGTGACACTTTCTTAGTTTTTTCTTTTTTACTGTTACATACCAACTTTAATTCCTAATTTTTTTATTTTTATCAATCTTATATATTCCTGTGGAAAGAGACTTAGTGAGTTAATCACGATGTGCATGAATTGTGAATAAAATGTCAGCGAAGAGATTAACAGAAGTGTGTGGACCGGCGAGGAGACTGTAACCTTCCTCACACTGAAACAGTGATGTTAGGCTTACATCATGTTTTCTACACGCTTTTCCATGGTTAGCCTGCTTTGACTGAAGCTCTTTTAATGACCTCATCGTCTTCTGCAGTGGTTTAATGTCACAGGCGACAGTATGAGCTCCAGCAGCTGTTTACTTCAACGAACCAGCTCCGTCTAGTCACTCGCTCCAGCGTTAGTGAGGGGAAACATGGATTCATTCATTCATTCATGTTTTCTTTTGCCAGTTTGTCTGTTTTTGAATGAAAACCCACTTACAACCTATTCATAATTCTAATGGGGTGTGTTTGTAAAATTCCGACATTTTTCAAATTGCAAACATTAAGTTTTCAGTGCTTTGCTTCCTCTCTGGAGTTAATGAGATAATTGACTTGTCTCTGGTGGTTCATAGGAAACGTCTGGCCATGTTAACGCGCACTGTGAAAGAGCAGCTCGTTAAGACTGTTGCCGTGGCAATTAACTGCTTTTTCCCCCTGTCGATATATGGAAGCAGACAGAGTAATGTTGTTTCTGCATCTCTGTAGTTTTGAGGTCGTCAGGGTGATCCACGAGAAGCTGCTGGACATGGTGGGAAACGTCCAGTATGTGTACACACACACACACACACACACACACACACACACACACACACACAGTTAATGAATTCTCTGTTTCAAGAATAGTTTTTAAGCAACTTAAAAATAAACAGCAAGCACAGGATTTAATGCTACATTTATTTATTTGGTTCATAGTTGGTTGAGATGGAAACAATCGGTGAGTGACTTGTGTTCACATCATCACACAGCTGTTATGAGCTCAGAGTTTATCACTGAATTTTTATTACTCATAAACCTACTCATGGGAAATAATCCAGCCCCTGTAAAACCATGGAGGCCGAAGTCCCTCGGTTAGCAGTTTTTATTGAAACTGTATATTATTAGAAATTATAGTAGTATTTTAATTTTATTTAATAATATTTTCATTTTGGCAAATTGGGTCAGCTAGAAGCAGCTGCTGTTTAGTGGACCCATGCATGTATACACACACAACTATCACTGAATGTGATGAATCAGTCTCTGGCACGCTTTGCTGTTATGTGGAGCGTGGTTTTCTGTGATTCTGGGGGAATTATGGAGGATTTGGAGTAGATTTATCAGAGACGGTGATATCCTAGAGAAGTGAAAGACACACAGAATCTCATTACTGTGTTCAGATATGACTGAGATGTGACTCTGAGTATGGGTGAGACTTGTGAGGGGCTTCGAAATACCTGCCCTAATTTCAGGCACTTCTTACAAGTCTGGTACCTGGTAACATATTTTAGACTAATTTGTCCATTCAGCTACTAAATGTGCAGAACCATATGTTCATATCTCCAAACCCTGACACATCTCTGTAGGGATAAAACTTCTTTTTCTCTGTTATTGTTGGTAATTCAAACTCTGGGATTAATAAACACTTTCTCTCTGTGTCTCTCTCCAGAGTCCCATTGATTTTAGTTGGAAACAAAAAAGACCTGCACATGGAGAGGTAACACACTTCATCACACACACACACACACACACGTGTCGGCAGGAGGGTTGTAAATCATAATGCTTTAAAGGTTAACACAGTAAACACTGTCCCTAGTTTTATTTTTTAAAGGTCACAGTTTGTGTAATATTATGTTTGATGTGACCTGTAAAGGCCTTAAGATGCACAGAGGAGTGTTTGACATGTGGATATAATAGGTTTCTATCACTTTCTATAATTGTATATGTTTGCATATAAATCTAAAGTCTTAACCTACAATGTAAATTGATTTATGTTGAAAGCTGATGCTGACTGCTCAGAATAACTATTAGGTTCATGCTTTTTGTTGTCCCATAATACCAGGTTAAACAAAATCGATTAAACATTTAAATGCAGCAGAAAGTAGGTTATAAATGGTCACAGCAGCAAAATGAACTAGTCATGCATCACTACTTCCTGTAGCTGTTATTAAATATCATAGTTCCCCTGTACTTGTTAAAGCTTTTAACATGAACAGAAGCAGGAAGTGTTTAGTTTCTATAAATTGACTGGTATATTGACATGTCGCCACTTGTTCAAATGGACAATAAAAACCAAATATATAAGATAATAATAATATATTCTAACCACTGTTTGCCATATACAATGTGCTGTAATTATACACAACCTCAATCATCATCATCGTGTGTGTGTGTGTGTGTGGTCAGTGTTTGTATTTGGGTCTGTATTTATAGGGCAAAGGTGATGTGGTTGAAACACTGCGGCAGTTTGATCTTCGCAGCAGTGTCCACTTACAGAAGGCGAACACTGCAGCTCCAATTACTCACCCTGTGTGTGTGTGTGTGTGTGTGTGTGTGTGTGTGTGTGTGTGTGTGTGTGTGTGTGTGTGTGTGTGTGTGTGTGTGTGTGTGTGTGTGTGTGTGTGTGTGTGTGTGTGTGTGTGTGTGTCTGCAGGCTGCCCTGAGATCCAATTAGAGCATCGAGGAAAAGCTTTTACAGCAGAAAGGTGTTTAGAGGCAGTTGAGGGTGAAAAAGGACACGAGAGGAGAGGAAGTGGGGAAAATAAGAGTAAAATGTGGAGATGAAAAGGAATCGTTGGAACCATGAGAGCAAGGATGAAAGGAAAGACTAAAAAAAAAAAAAGAGAGAAGTAAACTTGGAAAGGAGTGAAGGAATGAAAAAGGGAATGGTGGATAAAGAAAAGAAGAGAAGAGTAGTAAGAAGATCAGAGGGAATAAAGAAACAGTGCAGAGGACAGAGATCAATACGAGGCAGCAGAGAAAAAGGAGAAAAACACTTTACCTGTGAGTGAGGCTGTTCTGTGGCTTTGGTTTATGTGAGGTCAAAAAGAAATACTCATAAAACGGTTTGTTGTGTTTTAAGAAAAGTGCAACAACAAAAAGGAGTTCTAATAATTCCGTCTTCACTTCAACATCTGTTGTGCAGAGTGATCAGCTTCGAGGAGGGGAAGGCCCTGGCGGAGTCGTGGAACGCTGCTTTCCTCGAGTCTTCAGCCAAAGAAAACCAGGTGAGAACACCTTGTGCTATGTTCTCCCTCTATAGAAGGGAGAACGTGACAAAGTCTGCACCGTCTGACACAATAGAACTTGTAATAATGTTCTGAAACAGTTTTTTCTTAGAGTCAGAAATAAACCAGCGTGATTCTGTCTGAACCAGTAATCCCAAACACATCAAACTCAGCGTGTGTGAACTTATCAAATTAGCGACTGACTTAACAAGCTTTTCTTCTTAATTTCGTCTTAATTGAATCAGTGGAACAATCCTCAGAACAGCATGTCAGGGCAGCGGTGAGTCTGGTACAGAGAAAACCGAAAGCTGCTCAGATGTTGTGATGTTGTCTGGTTAATTAGAAATTCACATTTTTATCTTTGGGTTGATTGTACTTGATTGATACAGGATACACAGCAGCTTCTGTTAAATGACTTATCATCTCACTGTGAATTACAGTTACTGTCATGTGCATATTTAAAGCTTTACTGCATGAACTCTGCATCAAATGACGATGATGTTTTTCAGTCATGGTTGGGTTTGTCCATAGACCTCCTTATGCTTACCCTGCCTTGTATCTCACTTGGAAGTGGCTTTGGATAAAAGCATCTGCCAAATGACTAAATGTAAATGTAGTCTAATAATTTTTTTAAACTGCTGTAGGTGGTGTCTGTACCAGTAGTTCTACCAGCTCAGTACGTCTGAATTATCTGTCCCATAATTCCAGTGTATGTTAGTGACCAGTCTGACCTACTCTGTCTCCTCCTCCTTAGACAGCAGTCGAAGTGTTCAGGAGGATGATCCTGGAGGTTGAGAAGATGGAGGCGGGTCAACCACAGGGTCGGACACCCTGCTCAATGATGTAGCTTCCAAAAAATGTGTCCCACCCCTATCCCCATCTCCACAGTGGACAGCAATAGTCCTGATCTGTTTTGTTTACTCCTCAGACGAGAGGTTACACCAAACTCTGTTCAAAAATCTGCAGATTTAACTGGACTTGCACACTAAAAACTCATCATCAATCACTGCTAAATCTTTGTTGAAATTGCAAATAGGACAGAAAACCTCACAAGGATGTTTAAGCTTTCAGAGAGTAGAAACAAAAAACCTAGAAACTCAGTGCTGATGTTTAAACGTGAACTGTAGATTTTCAGAACATCAGCAGTGAGGTAGGAGGGCATTTTGTGGCCTCTGTTGGGCTTTTTACAACTACTACAGCTCCTTGATCCATGTAAACACACTGGAGAGTGGCAGTGAGGAGTTCTAAAGTTAATATTTATTAAAACAAACAAGCCAATGTTAGTCTAAACAACTATAAAGACAATTCTCTTAATTGCCTTTAATGTTAAAACACAATTTGATAGTTGGTCACCTATGACCAGGGTTAGTGTTTCAGCTCCCAGTCCCTCCTAGGCACATGTTGACATGTCCCTGGGACAAGACATTGACATCCTGTAGTAATTATATATGTATAGCTGTTTGACAACAGCTTCACCAAGGGCATCAATAAGGTTTATTATTAATAATAATAACAACATTAAGATAACTCTAAACAGATTTTCGAATGGGGTTTGGTATGATGTTCTCTGTGTTTCAGTGGAGGACCAGAAAAAAGTGTATAACTCGTGCATTAGTTGAATCAGAAACAAGAAGAATGCATGATCAAAAATAACAAACAAAAACATAACAGAATAAAGTAATTGAAGTAATAGTCAGTAATATATACAAAAATATTGACTGTGACAAGTTTAGAGTGGCATTAGATGTGGTATTTACATGATCTTAAAAGAACATAATTATATTATTTGGCCATTTATCACATTTTAACTTACCATGCTTAAATTAGTTAATCAGGTAATAGTAGATGCTGATGTTCGCCTGAAACTCCATGTTGAAAGATTATGACCCTGTGTGCTGCTAAACTCCCTCAACCGATTATTCAATATATATATATATATATTGAAGAAAAAACACTTTTTATATGTACAAAGAAATAGTTCTGTTTTTATGACTGTTCTCATTAAAGCTGTGTTCTATTGTTTGGCTAAAGCGCTGTGTCTTTGTTAAAGCTGATGATCGATTTAATCACTAGATGAAGGCATCGGTATGGAGTCAAGTAACAGAGCCTTAAATGAATAGAAATTAATTTGAAGAAACTTTGTAGTTGTTGTTTTTGTTCAATATAAAATATCTAACTTTTCATAATTTGTGTCCAACAAGGGTACAATAAATTATTTACATAACGGATTCATATTTTGTTCTGCCGCTTAAATGTCATATAGTGGAATATGGCATCCTCGCAAAGACTAGCGTGGCATATTCTGTTGGTCCAACGGGAGATGCCAATTTGTTTTTATTGAATTAGCTGAAATAATGAATCAAAATAGCTAATCAGTTTCTTCTTTTAGCTCCACCAATATCATAACCACAGTATTAGCAAGAATTCCAGCAGATGGCAGCCTCAGCCCAGCAGAGAGCAGCACCAAGACTTGACATTAAGTTACACTATGCTACAGTGGCCAATACATCGTATATCAGATATTATGTAACTGTAAGACACTCCTGCCTCACTATATACAACAGAATATATATATATATATATATATATATATATATATATATATATATATATATATATATATATATATATATATATATATATATATATATATATATATATATATATATATATACACACATACCTTTCTTTGATTCCTTCCTAAATTAAGGCTGCTTCAAGTGTTAAGATCATTACTTTTCTATAACTTTTTATATCATGATATTAGATTGTTGATTTTCTATGTGTACTTTTGTAAGCTGTATTTTACTGTGGTAAAATAGTAAAAACTTCTAATCATTTTGGAAGTTGTTCTGGGCTCTTTGGTTACCATTTGTTTTTTCGTCCTTTCAATTTATCATACATTTTACTTCACATGTAGGGAGGTTGGCTACAGTGTACCTTAAACTTCTAAATAATATGTGCTGTGTGTAACTTTAACCTCTTTTTTTCTAATCTCCTTAGACAACTTTCTCTTTAGTTTTCTGTGGTCCATGTTTACTATGATACCAAACAGCTCAGTGACCACTTTTCACCCTGTAAATAGACAGACTGATTATTTTTATTTATTATTACTTTTGTCAGTTTCACATTATTTCAGTCACCCTTTTTTCTTTCTTTACATGGAAGACAACAATTTTGTCAACATCTGTATGGTTTGTCAATGAATTACTACTTTTATTTAGCTAAAAAATATATATATTTATTTAATTAATCTCTGACCCATAATTATGATGTTAATAAGTCATCTACAGGTTCAGATATGTTAAGACCAGGATGCAGCTAATACAAAATTTGTCTTTGCATGAATCACTGTTTTATTTTCTCTACCTGTTATCTGAACACAACGTTACGCAAATGTTATAGGAATGCTGTGTACATACATAGAAACCCTCTACGACTATATGAGCTCTGTCTGTGTCTCTATAGAAGCGTGGTCTGTGCAGTATCATTGACCCTGCAAATCTCAGGCCAAGCACATTCTATTGAGACACACGCACGCAGCAGAATCCGCAGACACATCAGGATGAAGGGAAAGCGTTGAGGCAGCAGAAACGTTCAAAGCCTCATCTTTTGTCCTCTGGGCAGAGACCTCGCCCCTCGGTCACCCCCCTGCCGTATATATTGAGGTGTCCAACTTTTTCTCTTTTACACTGTGTGTGTGGTTGTGGGCCAGGTTGGACGACATCCAGTGGGCAAAAATGTCACAGTACTCTGGAAAGGTGAGTAACAACAGCAGCAGCTGTAATCATACAGCTGGTGTTAACAACAGAAGTTAAAGTTTAGAATGTGGTGATGTGATCAACGGGAAAATGTCCAAGGATTCTCTGTCAAGTTAGGACAGGAGTTGTTCACATGGGGAACATGTAATTTAAAGAAATTAAGTTCTCTTTCTTGCAAACTATAAAAGTTCCTAACTTCAATTGAAATGTCGACTAAATTAAAAGCATTTAAAGTTTAACATTAAGTGTTCTATAGTGTTTTTATGTCATTTTCCCTGACTTTGTTGTAGTCTTCAGCTGGATCAACTAATCCTCCAGATTTCTCTTGTTGTTTGCTACTGAGTTAATAACAGACATGTTGACTGACATGTAGACCTGCCTCATACAATTCTCTGATCCTAGATCGTTGTGAGTTTCAGAAGTGGAGAGTAAATACGTTAAAGCTGCTTCCTTTGTGCAACAATCAGGAAATAACAGTGACGGATACATGATACTTTATGATTGTTAAACACTGTATTTAATTGATTTCAGCAGCAGCTACAGACGGATTATCACCTATTCATCTACTTTTTCTCCAGATTACCTTCTATGAGGGGAAATGTTTCACCGGCAGGAAGCTGGAGGTCAGAGGTGACTGTGATAACTTCCAGGACCGTGGCTTCATGAACAGGTGAGAGGCTTTGTGGTGACAAACAGTGTTGATGTTTTCTGACTTAAAAAGGTTAATTTTGCTCATCTTTAAATCATCTTTTTCTCTTTTCTCACTGTGGCTAATGTCCACAATTCTCTGCTGATGCTCATGAATAAATATACCACCAAATATTTCTTTTATTACAAGCCATACTGTACCTAAATTTGATTAGTGTTAACTGTATATAGCTGAGTTGATCTGCAGAGTTTGTATCAGATGCATTTTGGTCTTAAATAATGTACTTCTGCTTTTCAGATATTTTCACACTTGTCAAGACCATAATAGAAACAAAAAGTTTTTTTCACATTAAAAATCTGTCTATGAAGGAAGTACTGCAACACAGTAAACATTTCTTAATTCAGTATAATGTCCATATACAAAGCACTAACAGCATTTATGTGTTGTTTTTGAACAATGTAATTCTACATGTATCGACATTGTGCTCCAGATTTTTCATATTAACTGGAGAACAGAGGAAAACGATCTGATTCTTTCTGTCACCGGGGCAGATTCAGTAAATGTAATTTCTGTTTGTTGTCAGGGTGAACTCTATCCGTGTGGAGAGCGGAGCCTGGATTTGCTATGATCACCCTGACTTCAAGGGCCAGCAGTACATCCTGGAGCACGGAGAGTACCCAGAATTCCAGAGGTGGAACTCCCACAATGACCACATGGGATCCTGCAAGCCCATCCGCATGGTACGCACCTCACACAGGGTTTATCTTTTTTAATAATGAACCATCAGGTCTCACATCCTAGTCTATAATAAGGCTGCTGGAAACATAAAATTCACATTTGAATGAAGTACTTATGCATGATTATGGCAACTCCTCTGATCTTGCCTTTAGTACTACCCTTAAGATTTAAACTGCAAAAATCAAGTTAAATGTAAAATAAAAAAATTGGATTTGATTTCATTTATTGGCAATAGCATGTTCAGCAAAATCAGTTTTTGTTTGTTTGTACTGTCTCTTCTCAGTACAAACAGTGCAACGAGGAAAAACTAACTTTCACTTAATTTGACTGTCTTCCTACTGTCAGCATGGAGAGCACTACCGCATCGAGCTGTTTGAGGGCTGCAACTTCTCTGGTCAGTGCGTGGAGATCTGCGATGACTGTCCCTTCCTGCAGAGCCGTGGATTCTCTAAGAACTGCATCAACTCCGTCAAGGTCTACGGAGATGGAGCGTGAGTTCAACACAAATACACTTTTATTATAGTTACGATAATTTGGGTGATCACTTGGCCTTCCAACACTTTGGTCTATAAAGACTTGTCAGCAAATGCTCTCAGGATTGAATGAATCATGATGATTTTGTTGATCACTGACTATTATTCAGATGAGCCTTGTTTGAGTTTTAATAAGCCTGCACAGATTTATAAAAACCTGATATGTTATAAATCCTCCAAACCTTTGTTTTCCTCCATCTTCAGCTGGGTGATGTATGAGGAGCCAAACTTCCGTGGTCGCATGTACATCGTGGAGCGTGGCGACTACTGCAGCCATAACGAGTGGCAGGCCCAGAACCCCAACATCCAGTCCATCCGCAGAGTTGTCAACTACTTTTAAACTCTGACCTCTGATCCCCTTCACTCCTTCCTCAAGCGCACCCTCATCTCCTATGACTACTTCCACCACTGTAATCATGTACAATAAATAAATCAAGACTATAATAAGAAAACAGTTCTTTTTTATCAAACATTTTGTGTGTGTGTGTTGTTTTGTGTGGCCACAGTATTTAGAGGAGCTTTTCAGACGAGAAGAAAGTAAATATTTATTTCTAAATGTATGTAATATTTTCTTGCCAATTACTAAACAATTTTATTCTTAAGCTAAAAACGACTAGGTTACACTGGTGACAGACATTTTAACTGATGATTGCTTTATGACATCAGAAGCTAAAAACATGTATTTCATTAAGGTGATCTACAGGATAAAGCCAATTTGTTAAATATAGAAAAGGTATTTCCAGGCCCACAAAATTTATATTAGTGAGGAGACAAAGTAACAATATAAACTTATAATATCTGATACTGCTGCAAATGTAAGTGAAGATAAAGTAAATAATTTAACCTAATATAGGTAAATAAAGTAGTTTTCTACAATACAACATTAGTAATGAAGAGTCAAACTTTACTAATGTACCAGTGTTTAATGCTTGTTAAGAATCATACAAAATATTTGGCTCAATAAAGCCCAGATGACAAACAAATAACATCAAAAACTGACCGGTCTGGCTCTTTAATCTGAGTGCCACAGACAGATACTTCTTATTTAAGATAATTATAATACATATATTGATGCGTACATATTACAGTAGCTAAAGGAAATGATTGCAACAATGTCCTTCTTTGGTGTTCCACAGTTTCTTGTCTTTCAGCAGATGTTGGTCTGCAGGAGGTTTTAGATGAACATAAGATCAGTCTGAGGAGGAGATGTGAATGTGTGACTGAAGGAAGTGATGAAACAGGAAGTGGAACCCTCCTCAATAGGATCTACACTGAGCTCTACATCACAGAGGGACAGAGTGAAGAGGTTAATACCCAACATGAGGTGAGACAGCTGGAGACAGTTTCCAAGATGAAGACCCTCCATGACACTGCAATCAAGGTCTATGACATCAGAGGAGGGACGACTGGGACTCATCCCAGCTGTGTGGGAAATGCAGAAAGGCTTGGGGAGTCCAGGTGTGATAATAAGCACTTTAACAATATGTGTCTAATACTTCTTCTAATAATACTACTTGTCATGCCTTTCAGTCAAAAGCATGAATAAGTTAATGGTTTAGTTCGTAAGTGGTAAATGAATAAGAGTAAGTTGTGACAAAGGCAGCTAAAAAGTATTTGTTCTAAAAACTTGTCAGAGTGAGAGTTGTGTATTTCAGTTGATCTTTGTGAAGATAGTTAGTTGCAGAGTGAGCGCTGTGTTCAATAGTACAGCTTTGACGTATTTTCTCTGTCAGTAAATTAAGCTAGTTTTCATAGTGAAATGAAGTATTTCATGTACATACTGAATGTGCTCTATACGTTTGTGCCTTGGGAAACATTTGTCTTTGTAAGTATGCACATGTTTATGGACATTAGAAGAATGTTAGAATTGTTACCTGTGATAAATAACCTGTGCATGTTATTGGAATTAGCTTCATTCAAGTCAATCTACTGAGTGTCACACACTAAATGTGTAACGTTATGTATTATTTGTTAATTTAGTTTCTTTTTGTTTCTTTCAGTTACAACATAAGATAAAGATAGAAATGTAATGTTCTCCTCAGTTCACCACAACTCCAGTAAAAACAAGAAAAGCAAGTCTTGTATTGAGTCTTCTATTTTTGTTAGCTGGCTGTAGATACACAAAGTTAACGTGTTGTGAGGACCACACACTACTGCTACTATTAATAATAAAAACTATCAATATAATAACAATAGTTTGATTTGAGTACTTTTCATTTGAAGTGTTTCTTTTACCAGATTCTTTTACAGGTCGTGGGAGTGTTAAAGCCTATTCCAGTTGACAGAGAAGCAGTTAAAACAAAGTACTGCTACATACTTTCCCCTCATAGAAGTATTAGAAATTGTATAATACCCCTTTTAAGAGTAGAAATGTAACTATAAACTGCCCACACATACAACTAGTGTCGTTGTATCAAATACATATATGTATGTGTATACGTGCGACTAGTTTTAGTAGAAAGTGTCTAACAATAATGATTAAAGTACCAGTTTCGTTCCAGGTGTATTTTTGAGTTAATAGGGATTTAATGCTTTTATTCTGAAGGAATTCGACAGGAAATCTGAAATAATTTCTCATTATTTTTTGGGCATGTCGTGGTTAATGAATATCAGGGCGTACATCAGTATTGATTCACAGATGGTCTAGTTCAGTCTTCTGTCTAGACTCTCCTGACTTTAATAAACGTTTATGCTACATGGATTTTATTGCTGTGTGCGAACTGTGAAGGCGAAGTTCAAAACGTCAAACGAAGTATGCTACGGAGGCGAACGTCGCGCAGGCTGAAGTAGGCGAACTTCATTCTAAGAGAACATTAGTTTTAACCAGTATTTTCTGTGACACATCAAATGCAGACAGTTACAAATACAGGAGCAGATAAAGTTGAAGATAGTATAAGAAAATGCCACAGTTACAGGGTTGGAAACAAGCGCACGACATAAATACAGTTCGGATGTTCGTCAGCGAACAGCAAACAGACGAATAGGCGAATTTTCAGCTGCGAGACGTACAGAGACACCTCAAACTAGAGTAATTAAACGACATCAGTGGTGTATAGTGTAGATTTCCTGCTTTATCTGTCAGCAGACGGACACACACGAATGCACGCACACATACATCTCAGAACAAAAGGAGAGAACGAGACGGACAGGGTGGAAACATGAAGGTATGTAGTCAGTTGAGACTCCATTTTAAACTCCACCTAGTAGAAAAAAACGTGCTGCCTGCTGGGGTAGTAATATTACGCTGCAAATAATATTCACGTGTCCTTCAGGTAATACCCGTGTGGAGGAAATCCACATTAGCGAACCTAATTCTAAGAGAAAATTTGTTTTATCAGTATTTTCTGTGATACCTTTAGCTACAAATCCGGGAGCAGACAAAGTAAAAGAAAGTAGGAAAAAATGCGCAGTTACAAGTTTAGAAACAAACGCACGACATAAACACAGTTCGGATGTTCGTCATTGAACTATAAACGGACGAATACCCGTATTTTCAGCTGAGACATACAGAGACACCTCAAACTAGAGTAATTAAATGAAATCAGCTGTGTGTAGTGTAGATTTCCTGCTTTATCTGTCAGCAGGCGCACACACCCATGCACGCACACATACATCTCAGAACAAAATGAGAGAACGAGACGGACAGGGTGGAAACATGAAGGTATGTAGTCAGTTGAGACTCCATTTTAAACTCCACCTAGTAGAAAAAAACATGCTGCCTGCTGGGGTAGTAATATTACCCTGCAAATTATATTCACATGTCCTTCAAGTAATACTTTTGTTTAGGAATCCACAGGACTTCATTAAACAAAGATCAAAATTAAAAGAAGCCGCTGGCTTTAGAACTGACTTGCTGATTGCGATTATTAACCAGACTCTGTTTCCAGTGTAACCTGTACATCTGAAAAAAAGAAGATGAGTTATCTGGAAGAAAAGGACAAAGCAGTGTGTCCAGTGTCCAGCTGTCCATTGCTGAACAGACGTCCCCCTCTGAACTTTTCTAATGGACCTGGACAGTCGTGCACAACGTAGGAAACTGCTCCTTCAATTTCTTTCTAATTAAGTGATGTTTATCACTTTATTTACATTCAGGCCCAGTTTTTTTTTATAGTTTAGAATTATATGAAATTATTTAAGGATTTTAGAGCATCTCTGTTTTATATAATGGAGAGATGTTTTAAGAATTATTGTAGCATACTTACTACATGTATAGACACAATATAAACCCAATATAGACAATATATGCAGTACTTTGTCTCTGTAAAAAGTTACATTTACAAATTTCAAGCTTTTTTTTTTCTAAAGCAGCTGTTAAATCTGACATCTGGACACTCTGACACCAAGGGTCCTGTTTTAAGGTGGATCCATATGGTGTGTTGGTTTATGAATGTGTAGCAGATGTATTAAAATAGAATTTGAGAAGTGAAGACAGCCAACAGAGGCAGCACAATATGGACAGCACCAAAGGCAGGACAAAACCATACCCAGTACAAAAAAACATTGCAACTCAATCAATATATAAGTGCTTACACCCCAACCAAGACAATATACCACTCAAAGACAAGGTGGATATGTATCCTTATCCACCTTTTTTATTGGATTTAGTCATATTTATTTTTAAATGTATCGCTGCTTATAGATGCGACAAGTTTTCATGTAAACCCATTGGGTTTAGCTACATGATATTCTTCGTACTTTGCGATTGTTCATTCTTTTCTACTCTTTATTTACAACAAAGAAAGTACAAAAACAGCTGCACTTTGTGGCTAGAAAAACATTGGTAGTAAATATAATGTAGCCTAATTGTATTAGTACTGGTATACTAGAAAGTGTCTAACAATAATGATTAAAGTACCAGTTTCGTTCCAGGTTTATTTTTGAGTTAATAGGGATTTAATGCTTTTATTCTGAAGGAATTCGACAGGAAATCTGAAATAATTTCTCATTATTTTTTGGGCATGTCGTGGTTAATGAATATCAGGGCGTACATCAGTATTGATTCACAGATGGTCTAGTTCAGTCTTCTGTCTAGACTCTCCTGACTTTAATAAACGTTTATGCTACATGGATTTTATTGCTGTGTGCGAACTGTGAAGGCGAAGTTCAAAACGTCAAACGAAGTATGCTACGGAGGCGAACGTCGCGCAGGCTGAAGTAGGCGAACTTCATTCTAAGAGAACATTAGTTTTAACCAGTATTTTCTGTGACACATCAAATGCAGACAGTTACAAATACAGGAGCAGATAAAGTTGAAGATAGTATAAGAAAATGCCACAGTTACAGGGTTGGAAACAAGCGCACGACATAAATACAGTTCGGATGTTCGTCAGCGAACAGCAAACAGACGAATAGGCGAAATTTTCAGCTGCGAGACGTACAGAGACACCTCAAACTAGAGTAATTAAACGACATCAGTGGTGTATAGTGTAGATTTCCTGCTTTATCTGTCAGCAGACGGACACACACGAATGCACGCACACATACATCTCAGAACAAAATGAGAGAACGAGACAGACAGGGTGGAAACATGAAGGTATGTAGTCAGTTGAGACTCCATTTTAAACTCCACCTAGTAGAAAAAAACGTGCTGCCTGCTGGGGTAGTAATATTACGCTGCAAATAATATTCACGTGTCCTTCAGGTAATACCCGTGTGAAGGAAATCCACATTAGCGAACCTAATTCTAAGAGAAAATTTGTTTTATCAGTATTTTCTGTGATACCTTTAGCTACAAATCCGGGAGCAGACAAAGTAAAAGAAAGTAGGAGAAATGGCGCAGTTACAGGTTTAGAAACAAGCGCACGACATAAACACAGTTCGGATGTTTGTCAGCGAACAATAAACATGACGAATACGCGAATTTTCAGCTGAGACATACAGAGACACCTCAAACTAGAGTAATTAAATGAAATCAGCTGTGCGTAGTGTAGATTTCTTTTTTTTTTTGTCAGCACAGGCACAGGCCCAGCCCAGAACAAAAGGAGAGAAAGACATGAACAGGGAGGAAACAATGAAAGTGAAAGTATGAAGTCAGTTCATACTCCATTTTAAACTCCACAGATGAAAAAAACATGCTGCCTGCTGGGATGGTAATATTACCCTGCTAATAATAATCATGTGACCTTCAAAAGTTAAAGTTAAAAGAAGCTGCTTGCTTTAGAACTGACATACTGATTGATTATTACACTGACTCTGGAAGAAAATTATCTGGAAGAAAAGGACAAAGCAGTGTGTCCAGTGTCCAACTGTCGGTCGCTGAAGAGAAGTCCCCCTCTGAACTTCTCTAATGGACCAGGACAGTCATGTACCAAGTAGTAGTGTTGTTAAAATGTTCAGAATATGTTGGTTCAGTAAGAATTCTTTCGTGTTTTGTACTTTTTTTCCACAGACCGAGAGCAAAACCTGTTTCCAGCTGTGTTTCTTTGAAAAGTGACTGGTCTAAAGATTCACCTCCATACTTCAGTAATGAGCCTGGACCTTCAGAGACAAAGACTCACAAGAGACGGTTTCTTCTGTAAGCTGATAAGAAGATGATTCAGTGTTGAACTGCAAAATCAGTTCTTGCAGTAGTAACAGTCGTTTGTTCCCTAGGAATTTGGGTTTCAGTTTAAGACAGTATGAATTCCACACACTGACTGGATGATTATAGTCTCCAATGGGAACTAAACTTCACTAAACTCCATAACACTGAGCTCAACATGTGCTTGTATTGGTCTGAAATGAACAAATCTGTATGTTGTACTAGTTGTTTAGTTGTTTTGCAATTCTCTTTGTCTGTCTCCACTAATAATATTGATAATTTTAGTGTTTATTTGTATAATTTAAATTAAAGTAATGTAAATTACAAATGTTGTGCTTAATGTGTTAAAAGTCTAAATTAGAAAACAGATTTTATGAGACTAATGTGAATGTCCCAGTTGCACCTACTCTAACTTAGTATCCTGTAATGCAACTACATTGTTCTCTACAGAATGAGGCAAGGGAGTCATGTTCCTGTAGAGGAGCAGCTGTCCTGCTGTGCTATGTGTCAGGACATCCTGAAGGATCCAGTCTCTACCAGCTGTGGACACTGGGAAGGATCATCCTGTCCCCAGTGTGGAAAGAAATGTGGACTGCATTCAACCAGTGAGACCAGCACTGTACAAGGTACGACAAACTTTTACTCCAGGGTGGTTTCACTACTCATGTGACCTGAAAAGACGTGTAAGGTGGAGAATAGAAATGGTGTGACTACAGGAAGGCATTATCATTTAATGGTCTTGACTACTACAACCTTTGCTGCCCTGTGGCCTCCCTGGTGGATGCTTGACATGGTCCCTCTTTTGAGTTTAGGATTTTCCACTTGAACACAGATTGATTCCCCCTATTTGTCCGGAATGTACATATCATTGTCCTCAAACGTGAGACTTATGTCCTTCAGATGAAAGTCCATTGCTGATTCTTGTCCTGAGGTGTGCTCTGATGCTGGGTCATCCTTCTGTTTGGCAGCTGTTTGTTTTCTCCAAGTTAGAGCTCTGAACACTCTTCACTGCGCTGAGCAACATGCACCATAGTGTTTAGGGTGGATAAATCTCTGTCTCAATGTGTTGATGGGTTTAAAATAAACAGGTATGTGGTCGAACCACCCTGTGACTTTATTCTCATTTAAAAATACAAGAACTATTTTCAAGAACTATACAAGAACTATTTTGAAAATACAGTGCAACAAGACATAATCCATTTAGTGATTGTGTTTTCTACAAAGAGGTTATTATTTGCAATTTCTACAAAACATGACTGTAATTCTAAACAATACACTGAAAGGGAGGCAGGCAGACAGACAGAGTTCCTTTTCACAATTTAATGGAGTGAAATGTTCAGTGTGAGAGAATGACCTTTAGACTATTACAGTCCACTTTGTGTTAGTTTCAGCTGTGGTTATATGTAGGGCAGTCTAATTTCAAATCATGCATCACTCTGTATAGTGAACTCTTTGCCTTCAGCCAAACAGATTGTCCTGTCTGCAATCTTTTGTTATGAAACTACAAACTTGTGCAAAACAAAGTACAAAGCCACCTGAAATACAGGAGAAATCGACCTCTTAAAGTCAGGTTTCTCAAATCCCCTTCTATGATTAGGGTCCAGATTTCTTGTGTACATGACAGTTAAGAATGTAACTACTGGAGAAAGTAACTAATTAGAAAGTAGTAATAGGAAAGTGATGAAGCTACTTGATGAGTAGTTAAATGTTTCGAACTACCAAGAACGAAGTCTAGTTGCCATGACTTAACTTTCAAATAACTTGGACAATTGACAAATAAAAAATGTTTTAAAAAATATTTAGCATAACTAATTCTTTCAGCAGATAGTGGTGTACAGGAGGTTTTAGATCAACATAAGATCAGCCTGTGGAGGAAACATGAACATGTGATGGATGGAGCTGATGAAACAGGAAGTGGAACCCTCCTCAACAGGATTTACACTGAGCTCTACATCACAGAGGGACAGAGTGAAGAGGTTAATACCCAACATGAGGTGAGACAGCTGGAGACAGTTTCCAAGATGAAGACCCTCCATGACACTCTAATGAAGCCCCACAATATCTTAAAAGCGTTGATTGACCAACAGAGAAACATCAGAACCTCTATAATGAATGGCATTTCTAGCAATGGAAAACCATTGTTTGCATACACTGAAGAGGTTATTGTCAAAAGTGAGGTGACTTACATTGAGACAACTTCTAAGACCTTCAATGAAACTCCAATCAAGGTCCACGACATCTTTAAAGCTTTACCTGACCAACAGAGACACATCAGAGTGGTTCTGACGAACGGTGTCGCTGGTGTTGGAAAAACCTTCTCAGTGCAGAAGTTCACTCTGGACTGGGCAGAGGACTTGGAAAACCAAGATGTCAATCTGCTGGTTCTGCTTTCATTCAGGGAGCTGAACCTGATCAAAGATGAGCAGTACAGTCTTCTCACCCTGCTCCATGTTTTCCATCCAACATTACAGAAGGTCACAGCAGAGCAGCTGGCTGTCTGTAAACCTTTGTTCATCTTTGACGGCCTGGATGAAAGCAGACTTTCACTGGATTTCAACAACAGGGAGGTTGTGTCTGATGTCACACAGGAGTCATCAGTCAACGTGCTGCTGACAAACCTCATCGAGGGGAATCTGCTTCCCTCAGCTCTGGTCTGGATAACTTCCCGACCTGCAGCAGCCAATCAGATCCCTCCTACATGTGTTGACAGGGTAACAGAAGTACGAGGCTTCACTGACGTCCAGAAGGAGGAGTACTTCAGGAGGAGATTCAGTGATGAAGAGCTGTCCAGCAGAATCATCTCACACATCAAGACATCCAGGAGCCTCCACATCATGTGTCACATCCCAGTCTTCTGCTGGATCACTGCTACAGTTCTGGAGCACATGTTGACTACAGAGCCGAGAGGAGAGCTGCCCAAGACCCTGACTGACCTGTACTCACACTTCCTGCTGGTTCAGACAAAGAGGAAGAAGAACAAGTATGATGAGGGACATGAGACGAGTCCACAGGAGCTGAGAGAGGCTGACAGAGAAGTTGTTGTGAAGCTGGGGAGGCTGGCGTTTGAACATCTGGAGAAAGGAAACATCATGTTCTACCAAGAAGACCTGGAGCAGTGTGGTCTTGATGTGACAGAGGCCTTGGTGTACTCAGGAGTTTGTACAGAGATCTTCAAAAGAGAGAGTGTGATCTTCCAGAAAACAGTCTACTGCTTTGTTCATCTGAGCATTCAGGAGTTTCTGGCTGCAGTCTACATGTTCCACTGTTACACCAACAGGAAGACAGAGGTACTGGAGGATTTTCTCACATTAAGAAACATTTCCTCTTCTCTGGATGACTTCTTAAACTTAACCATGAAGAAATCCCTCCAATGTAAAAATGGTCACCTGGACCTATTTGTTCGTTTCCTTCATGGCCTCTCTCTGGAGTCCAACCAGAGACTCTTAGGAGGTCTGCTGGGTCAGAGAAGGATCAGTTCAACAATCATCCAGAGAGTCATCAACAACCTGAAGAAAATGAACAGTGAGGACATTTCCCCTGACAGAAGCATCAACATCTTCCACTGTCTGATAGAGATGAACGACCACTCTGTACATCATGAGATCCAAGAGTTCCTGAAGTCGGATAACAGATCAAAATACCTCTCTGCAATCCACTGCTCAGCTCTGGCCTACAAGCTGCAGATGTCAGAGGAGGTTCTAGATGAGTTGGACCTAAAGAAGTACAACACATCAAAGGAGGGACGACTAAGACTGATCCCAGTTGTTAGGAATTGCAGGAAGGCTCGGTGAGTTCAGATGCAATAAATATCATAAATCTATGATTTATAGATACTTAATGTACTGGCTGTCAGCTTTAATTTAAAAGGTATGAGTCCAAACCAAGGTTATGGTTGAAAATATTGTATACGTATAGGAATTAAAATGTAGGAGTGTCATCTAACAAAAACGTTAATGTAAGGTGTGACTTAACAAAAACAATTTATAAGCACAAATAAATTAAATTATATTACAGGTTAAGGATTATGGCCATCACCTCTGTCATTACCTTTTTATCATCCCAGGAAAAATAGGCAGAGACCTGGTCAGGACCTGGTTTGGTCAGAGAAACACCTACTTCAGCTTAAAAAAGGAGACACATAACTGCATATTGCATTGCATAGTTGGTCACAGCATCTAAACAATTTATTCTTTATAATAATGAAGAAGGGAAGTTCATAGTTGTATACAGCACCTCTCTTTTATCTTGACAGATATTTGACATCCACTCTATAGCCTACAAGCGATCTGATAATTGCAGTGATATAAAATTAGCTAAACCACTGAGGAGAAAATATAATAACCGCATATGTTGAACTAATATGTTGTTTTGGCACAATATGAATATTACAATATGAACTTTAACAATAACATATTTTGTGTGTCATGGTAGACTATCTGGCTGTCACATCTCAGAGACTCATTTGGAAGTGGTTACTTCGACTCTGATGTCCAACCCCTCCCATCTGAGAGAGCTGGACCTAAGCATGAACCACCTACAGTATTCAAAAGTGAAGCTGCTGTCTGCTGGACTGGAGAGTCCAAACTGTAGGCTAGAAAGTCTGAGGTCAGGTCAATAGCTAGCACAAATGTTAAGAAATGACTGAATAATTTTCTGTATCACTTACACTGAAATAATTTTGGATGATTCACAATTCTACAATTTTATTATTTTTCAAATAATGGCACTTTTTTCATTTATCAGTTACCAAATGCTTTAATTAAGAAATCTGTCAAAAATTGATTGTTGAAGCTCCAAAACACTCAAAACATAGCTTTTCTGTGTGGCACTGACAACTGCTAAAAACAGCTAGTCCCATGGAAATTGTTTGTAAGAAGCTTTGCAAAACTCTTGCAACATAGTCAACAGGGAAATGGTTGACGGGGTATAACTGTATCTGCTTCATAAAAGTTCAGAATTAAAATGACTGAATTTCTAAATGACTGAACAATGAACTGATCAGGGTTTGTTAGCAGTGGCCTCATAATCCTTTATTTGTTTCCACAATTTAATGTGCTGTTGATTTTATTTTAATTGTAAATAGATAGAAAAATGCAAAAAAAAAATATAAATTGGAATCTTTTTGCAACTTATTAAAAATTATATTAAAAACTCAAAAGTCTAATTTACAGATGTGCTCAGACAGCTTACAAATTAGAACATGTGCAGTTTGCATTATTCATGATTTTATTTACGTTTTATTCTTTAATTCAGGTTGACTTGGTGCAGTGTGACAGAGATCAGCTGTTCTTCTCTGGTCTCAGCTCTGAAGTCCAACCCCTCCCATCTGAGAGAACTGGAACTGAGTCACAACAATCTACAGGATTCAGGAGTGAAGCTGCTGTGTGATCACCTTCAGAGTCCTAAGTGTAGATTGGAGACTCTAGGGTCAGACACCACTTTGTAGTTCTGTGTTGTAATTAATATGATGTGAAAGTTGTACTGTACTATATATTGTACTCCCACTTTGTATCTTAATCACCTGTGTAAGTTGTTTAGGTGGAGGAGAATGTTGGGTAAACTCCCAAACTGCAGATATACATTTTGATATCAGTTTGAAGCATTGATTTTTTACAATTAAAGTGCTTCTTGTCATACAGCTATGAAACAAAGACTGTTTGGCTGGACAGTATGAGTTTGTATAGATGGAACCACTGGTGGAGCTGCAGAATTAACATGAAGTCACATGTCTTTACTGATGCAGCAGAATGTTGTCCTTCTACTTTCTAAATAGTTCTTAACCCTGAACTTCTTTTCTTTTTAGCGTTGCATGTTTTATTCTTTTTTTTCAGATTGAGGTACTGCAGTTTGACAGAGATCAGCTGTTATTCTTTGGTCTCAGCTCTGAAGTCCAACCCCGCCCATCTGACAGAACTGGAGTTGTGGGGAAACAAGCTCCAAGATTCAGGCGTGAAGCTGCTGTGTGACTTCCTGAAAAGTCCACATTGTAGACTGGAGGCTCTGGGGTCAGGCATCATTTATTTATGTGCTAAAAGTAATATGACATGGTTGCGGTGAAATAAATGATAAATTATACTGTCTTTGAAAAATCTTTAGCCAATAGAATCTGAATGACATTAAGTGTTGGAATGAATTTGTGTTTTAGCTCATTACCAAAAGTAATTATGTATCTTTGAAACTCTGAGTAGTAGTAAGTTTTTATTAAAGCAGTGGCATGTTCCCATTTCTCTTATGGACAGCTCTTTTGCACTCTTTGTATTTTATTCCTTGAACCTGCGTCCTGTTGGTTCAGGCCTGCTTTGTAAACCCTGAATAGGTTACGAAACAAAACGTTTTCTAGCAGGAACATTACAGTATTTTCCAAACTTTCATGTTTCATTTTGTTGTCCAGTTTGGTGTCTTGCAGTTTGTCGAATGTGAGCTGTGATTTTCTGACATCAGCTCTGATGTCCAACTCCTCCCACCTTAAAAAACTGGACCTGAGTGAAAACAACCTGCAGGATTCGGGAATGAAGCAGCTGTCTGATCTTGTAGAGCGTCCAGACTGTAAACTGGAGACCCTGAGGTCTGTAGAGGTTCAAACTCAGTCTATGGTGGTTTCAGCAGTATAGACCCCTGCATCATGATTATGTTATGTTATTAGCTGAACCAAAGTAAAACACTTTCACTAGGCTATGTCACCTATATAAAATAACATCTTGCTGCTTGGTGGCTGAATCTGAGGATGATATGTGTCTAAAAGCTTGTCAAACGCACCTGATTTCTCTTGTAACTTTTTAATCCCATTATCTATGTCCTGAATGGTAGATTACAAACACACAGCTAGCCAATAAGCAAAGCATAGCTAATGTCCTCAGAGGATTATGAGTGAAACATCTAATGTTAACATTATTCCCCCTATCATAAGTTCTTTGACACATATCTATTGATAGGCAATAATTTTTTTCTAGTATGAAGTGACAGTTAATTAGCTTTATTTAATCAGAACAACCCATTAAGACATTTTTCACAAGATAGACTTATAAATTACACATATAAATTACAAATTACACATATAAATTACAAATGACACGTATACCTTACGTACAGTACACTGGAAAGAAAAATATTGTCACAAAATGTGATCTGATCTTCATCTGAGTCACAAGTGTAGACAATCACAATGTGCTGAGGCTACAGCCACAACTGTAATCTTGTGTCTTTATCCAACAGCGGTGTTGGTGGAAACAGTTAGTGAACCTCCAGAAGTTGTGCCATAGGACTACTTTTTTACATACACATTTTCACTTTGCTATTCACAAGAGGTATTAGCTTTGGATCACGCCTGCCAAAAACATCTAATCTACGATCAAGAGCTCTTGGTTTGACCAAAACTGGACAAGGTTTGGATGACACAAGCTGGCTACACCACGCAGTTGTCCCACTTCTGCTCCGAACAGGACTGAAGTCTCTGCTGCTCTTTCTACTGGATGTGCTGCATCACTGACTGACAGCTGATGAAGGGAGTCTCTGGAAACTATCTAATCTGTTCTCTCTGATTCTCTCCACAGCTGGCAGCCATTTCACAATCACTGTTAAACCACACAGATGATCTGTGTCCTGACGATCCACAGTTTCTGACTGGACCATGTTACTGGGAGGAGGAGTGGAGAGGAGTGCTTCATCCAGCACTGACTGACAGAGGAATCAGTAGAGATGACTCTCAGTGCTGCAGTCTGAACTGTTCTGAGAACAGCTCCACTGACATGATGTCAAGTCCACCATCATCCCTGTGTGTTCTTCTAGATCGGACAGTCCTACACAGTTTCTTTATTTGCATACTGAGTCAGTCATTTGTCATGTATTTTAATATCCTGAAAAACTGTCATTGATACTACTTTGATGGGGCACAGAGTTTCTCCCTGCTTCTGGGGAAATGGTTTTCTGCTAGCTGCTTGCTTAACCTTAACCAGTGAAGGCAAATGGCCACCCACCACGAGCCTGGTTCTGCTGGAGGTTTTCTTTTCATTAAAGAGAGTTTTTCGTCTCCACTGTCGCCTAATGCTGATCAAATGGGACCGTTTATGGAACAACATGAAATTTATGGTTGTATTGTTTGTAAACTCTTAAACTTTACAATTTAAAGTGCCTTCAGATGACTTTTGTTATGAAATTTTTTTTGCTATATAAATAAACTGAATTGAATTAAACTCTGCTGGTTTGAATATGCTTCTACCTAACTTGTCACTTTCCTCTGTAGCTATCAGCTCCCAGTTTTTCCCACCAGATGGCGACATTTTCTTACCCACGTCAAACAGTGCATCACTCTCTGCATTCTCCACTGTGACCAGCAGACGTACAGTAGTTTCTCCTTTCACACACCTCTACCTCCTTTACCTTCCCATACCTACACTAACCTCAGGCATTACACAAATCCTTAGTACACCTTTCACACCAGTCACATTCTGCTTAATAAGCTTATCCACAACTCACAACCAGGCTTAAAAGGGGTTGATTGAGTGGAGAGTGAAAAAAAATGTGATCAGGCAGCACAACCAACAACTTCCATAAACCACCAGCAGATGGGAGACGAACCACAATGCTTCCTCCATCATGAGAACCTGGAAGCAGAATGGATCACACCAGAAAGAGAAGGGAAGTACACAGCTTGTATGCTCATGTACTTGAATAAAAAAAAGAGGTGTAGAGATGTACTGATTTTCAGAAATATTCATTCTGGCATTGATAGATTCATTAAGACTAAAACCAACTCATGGACTGTTACGACTGGTAACTGCAATAATCTACTACTTAACTCTCCTACTAATAGAAGTCAGTGCATGTAAATTGATTTCTCACTTCGATTTGACCTCTACAGGATCACACTGATGTCAGCAGAAAAGTTATTCCACAGGAAGTAGGCACAATAGAAAAGATGAACACAAGTTGGAGCACAAGGTAAGGAGCACTTCTATTTAAAATTTAATATATCATCAAAAGCACCCATCTGTCTTTAATAGGAAGTTGATGATGTGTAGAAAGCACTGGTGTATTTAGTCAAATATCTAGCTGGACTATTTGCATACTTTTTGTGCTTGCTTGCTGCAAAAAAAGATATTCAGACTGAATGACACAAATGAAGTTGTCAAGAGTAAAAGCATGTATATAAACATATAAAACTGATAAATCTTTTCTTCTTGAAACTAACTAACTCCTTAATGATAACATGTACGTATACTACACTTATCATATCTATGCAGTAATGATTCTGGTATCGATAACTAGTTCTTTTTTAACAGTGTCAGACATGCAAATGACATGCACAGCCATGTGAGAGCAGCAGATAAATATAAACACATTGATAAGAGACAGAAAAAGTTACAGGATGTGGAGCTCTGAGTTTCTCTTCACTCAACTGTTGACAGTGACAATAACATTTTCATGTTCAGACTTCACTGACTTCTTCTACATCAGCTGACTTAAAAATCAAACCAGTCCTTATTTCTTCACCTGAGCGTAGAGATCCTCTGGGTCAGCAGTCAGTGATAAGCTGTTTGCTGTCTTTGACATTTTGACCTGTGAATACACTGTGTCCTGCTGCCGTCCACTGTCCTGCACTGAGTTAGAGGATGCCTTAGTTTGCAGCTCGGAGAAGTCGATTTCCCCGTAATGGATGTTTTCTTCTTCTTTTTTACCGACCAGGTCTTCACCTGTTTGACTCTATAAAATATAAATCTTAAATTAGTTCACTGAACCTTTGAAGAAATCAAAATATAATCTTTATCACAGCTCAGAGACAGTTCTGATCCAAGTTTTATAGTCAGTGACAATGTGAACAGATGTAAAACAGCTTTACTGTACAGGAACAGTTCATGTTTGCTCACCTGACTCTGTTGAGCAGTTTGATGTTTTGACTTTAAATAACTGGAAGAAAAGTTTGAGGTTAAATCCACAATGTGACAGTAAAGAGTGAAGACTGATGGAAAACAGAGATTATTGAACGTTCAGATAAAATGTCAGCACCAGTAACTGAGTCATGATTTTTATACTGACCAAATACAGAGAATCAAGCAGATGAGAATGATGATCCCAAAGATTCCTCCAAGAACTGGTAGAACAGGAGGTTCTCCTGATAGAAAAACAAGATCAATATGACATGATATATTATTGAGACATGTAAAACACTGATGTCTTTAATACAGATATTCACAATGGCACCACACCACATTCAGTTCATTATGATCTATAGGTACAATTAAGTAAAAAAATTACTCACCACTCTTACCTTTAATATTCAGATGAATCTCTCTCTCTGGTGATGTCTGATTACCAAGCTGATTAGTGGCCACGCAGTAATAAACTCCTCCATCTGTTACATTCAATCTGTAAAAGTCTCCTTCAGATACAGTCTTGTCTCCGTCTGTGCTGATCTTGAACCAGGTGAAGCTGCTGACAGGAGGCTTGGCTCTGCTGGAGCAGGTCAGGTTCACCCAGCTACCTGCTGACACCAAACCTGATGGACTGATGGAGGCTGAGGTGTCCTTGGGGGCATCTGAGGAAAATGTCACATTAAGTGTGTTGATTAAAATCAGCTTCATGTGCTGACAGGATCCAACAACAAACTCTGGTTGTCTTACATGAAACACTGAGAGTCTCTTGTGTCTCTGCTGTCCTGACGTCTCTTCCTTCATTCACAGGATATGTGGCAGAACAGCTGATGTTGTATCCATCATGTTTGTCTGACAGAGTGATGGTCTCCTGGATTTGAGTTGTAAAGGTTCCATCTGTGTTTTCCTCTCTGTTGTTGTGAGGGTCTTGTTGGAGACTCCAGGTGAGTTTAGGAGGGGAGTGTGGACAGGGAGTGAAAGCTGAGCAGCTGATAGTGACAGACTCCTTCTCCGTCAGATTGACTTTAGAGATTTTAATTCTGGGTCTCTGAGGAGAATCTGTGGTTTAAAACACACACTTTAAAAAAAAGAGAAATACATAAGTTGTTTCATCCAAGTTCAATGACTGGTAATGTTGGTAACAAAAAACTAGTTCCTTTCACACATTTACTCCTTTCCATGAATGCCAATCCTTCATCTCTGATCACTTTCCTGTAAGAGTTACCACAGCAATCTTTTTAGGTGAAACCTTATAAATATTCATGTACAACTTTGAACACAGCAAAAGTCTGACCTGCTGCAGTCACATTAATGAACAGGCACGCTATTACAAACATGTAGGATGTTGTTATATATAAGTAAAAGTTGTCTACAGTGGTTAACAGAAAGGAAGAGAAATTTTTAATGTTTAATGCAGTACATTACATCATTAGAGTGGAGAACAAAGAGTGAAAAGGCTTTGGACTGATGTGTTAAACAAGAAACAGCCTCAGGAAACATTTCTACACATAGTCCCCCTCAAAATCTAACTGATGATTTTGTCTTTGGTTGTAGAAACAACATTTTTATCTCATACAGTACATCATACTTCACCGACTGGACTGTGCAATATCATGTCTAGGTCATGTATGTCTATATGAAGCCTCGTGGAGCATCAGCGTAACAAGTAACCAATGTCTGAGTGATGGAAACTCTCACTTTAACAGACTGATAAAGCCAAAACATGTATTTCATATCTCATGCCTGAAGAAGAATCTAAAAAAAAGAAAAACACACAACGTTGACAAGTGTTGCAGAATCCTGTACTGCAATTCAGTTTGAGACCTCTCTGATTTATCTTTACACACTTGAAAAAGGGCTCGACATTTTGGTTAGACACCAATGCAATAAATGACCAAACCTCATATTAAGTCGTTGAACTAGATTCCTCTCGACTTTGGAAACTATTTGCTAACTCAGTATCAATATTCATCTAATCTAATCTAATAGGCTGTAATACATATTCAGTATTAATACTTGTAATGCATTATGTTTTCACACATATAGTAGTATATATATATATATATATATATATATAAATATATATTTATATATATAATGTAAAATGTTATCTTTGCTTTATTATTATGTTATAATATATTATGTTGTTTTATTTAATGTTCCTTTTTGTAATGTTATTTGTACATTTTACTTGTTGACCATGCTAAAGTCAAACATATGAAATATTTCATAAATCTTGTCATAGGACAGAAAAGTAATTGTAAGAACATTGTTCTTACCTTTCACTGTTATTTGAAGAGGATCACAAACAGCTGTCGCCTTGAATGGTCCGTTCTCGATTCTGAAGTAGTATGTGTCTGTGTATGTTGTGGTTAAATTAGAAAATAGAGTGGTGCAGTTTGTCTGACTCAGGTTTCCAGTAATATTCATTGGATAGATGTTAAATGTTTTACTACTGTGGTAGATCACATTGTTTGGATTGTTGCCAAAATCTGAATTATTTTTAATCCAAACTCCAAAGATTTGTCTGCTGCTGTCAAATGTTTCTTCTCCTGTTATTGTGCTAAAGTTACATGGGATCATCAAACAGGATCCACTCAATGCTTCAATCTTCTGTGGTGCAGTGATGACGAGGTTTTTTTTTTGAGAACAATCAGCCAAAGCTCCTGTAAAACCAGGTTTAGAATTAACATGATGGAAAAATTCTCTGTGAGAAGACAAAACTCACTTTATACAAAAAACAACTGCACAATGTTTAATGACCCTTTCTCATTTTGTAATAATTTGTTGTTGGTGAATACATAAAGGACATTTAAATTTGTCTCCATATAAAAGTGAATAAATATAAGGTCTGACCTGGAAGAAAGAAGACACTCAGCAACATGTTGACTGTCACCATGTTCACAGACAGGACTGTCATCAAACTCATCAGCTGCATTCACAGACACAGCCATACAGTAAGATTTTAGAAAATATTAACATGAATTTGTTATTCAAATTCCCACAGGAGCTTGTCCTGTTCAACACTTTACTGTGTCACAGTATGTTATTAACAACATCTGAAAAACTGATGTGTCACATCAATTCTAATAAACAGCACAGGCAAACAGGAAAAGTGAATAAACCAAACAGCAACAAGGAAAATATAAAGTGAAATAAAAATAAAAAGTAAAAAAAAACAAAAAACTCTTACCTACCAACATCAAACAAAAGCAGCAAAGAGAACTTTTGGTGTGAAGCAGCAATGGATCAATTCAGGAATTTGAGCTGAACTGTGACACAGAAAAATAATCAGCTTCCCTGTCCAGTTGCTGTTACAGTGTCAACTTCCTGAACATGTTCAAAGAAGAAGTTCACACATTTCTCACTGATGTCCTCTTAGTATTTAATGACAATTCTTCTGCATGCAGTAACAAACAGATTGTTTTATGTTCTATTAAAGACAATCAGAGTCATCAATTACAGAGATTTATTATCACATATGTATTAGAAATGTGTGCAACACACACAGTGGCATGAAGAACAAGCCTCTCATGATTGAAGTGTGTTATAGGCTGCCTATAATCTGAAATAATGAATGTCAATTCATATTAAAAATCTCTTAACATTCAGATTTAGATCTTTTAGAATTATATGGAAAATATATAAACCTATATATTAAAAATTGGCCATTGCCTTCTCCTTATCAATAGTAGTTTTAGTGTTGCAGTCATGTGGCAGCTTGGTTTTGTAAAAAAATAGGTTTGTAAGTCTTAAATAATTCTTATGTTCTTTAGTTGGCCTAAAGATATATGATTGCTTTTATTGCAGTACAAATGACCTATATAGTAGACATACAGGCTAGTTTGTGTTTAGATTATAAGGTGGCAAAGTCAGCTGTGTTTCAGTCATGTGAACTAGTCTTTAAGGTTTATCACCAAAAATATAATGAGAGAGAGAAAAAACACACACTGATAAATGGCTTAGTACTACAAAAATACAATTATTTGAATGAATATTTTTATATTCATGTCCTGTTGGTCACTTTCAGCTGAGAAAGGCTGAACTCCAAATATTTCTTCATTCACCATTTCCACTTGATAAGTGTTGTCATGAAACATGCTATTTGATTAGTGACTGGACGTACCGAGTCAAGTCTCATATCGTTGTAGTAAGAGTACAGCTGATGGGAGCATGGTATCCAGACTGCTTTGAAAAATATCATCACTATTTTACTTATTGTGAATAGGATCTAGTGAAAGCCGCTGTTTTTAGGGGCAATGGGAAAATAAATATTTACAAAAAAGTTTGGCCAAATTGTTTATATGATGCATTTTTATGCTAAAATAATAATAATAGTGGCAAAAATAAATAATGAAGCACTGATAAAAATGTGTCTGCTGCTTGTTGGAGCTCTGCAGTATATAAATAAACCAAATTGAACTGAGTAGTAAAAGTAGATTCCAGCAGAGTACACAGACTTACCAGCATGTTTTTACACTATACTTGGTTCAGGTTTGCTGTTTAGTTCAGGCCCCTGTTCTTCATTTGTGGATAAGTTGTTATTGATGATTTGGGACGATCCTGGATCTGTTGGTTCTTCTAAAGTCAAGTTGAGCTTGTTGTCCTGGCAACAGATCCACAATCGCAGGTTCTTCTGCTTCTGTGCCAAAACATTTGAAAGTTCTCATAATTCACTCCAGCACGACTCCATCGTCCACTATGACTTCAATAGTAAACATAAAGTAAAATTATCACCTTTCTGTTAGTGTCAACAAATTTGATTGTTTTAAATAGATGACTCCCTCTGCTTTGTTTCTATGTGATTCATTAAAAAATACTGTTAAACGTCCTGTTTAGCAGCTGTCATTTCAAACCAAGAGTCTATTTAGTTTATTAAATCTGATCTGAGCTGAATGAGTTCCAGTAAATATTAGAGAAACACAAACAGATCTCAGTTTTATTGTGAGAACTGAGGATTTTTAATCCAATGACTTAATCTGGTGGCTCACTACTCTGTGTATCGCTTGGATTTGATATCAGTCAAAGCAAAGCAAAGTTACAAAGCAAAGTGAACTAAAGACCAAACAGACAATCTCCCATTGTTGCATCTTCCTCTCACATCACCTGGAGCTCCGTGTTTACCCTGCAGGGTTTCACACTTCTGCTTCTTCTCTGTTGATTTAAAAAAACAGACATGTTCAAAAAAATCCAGAAGTAAAGCAAAAACTAAAGAGAGCTGCTGATACAGGCATCGATGGGCATCTTTAGCTTTTTGTTATTGAGGCTGTAACATGAATGATATCTGCTTCATCGGGACAGAGTGACGTGAATCAGTTTTTATCCCAATCTGATTTGAATGCTGCTAAATTTTGATAAGTTGATAAAGTTGGCTGAAAGTTCATTTCTCGTGCGTTGCTCTTTAAACAGGGTCGACAGTTCATGGTTCTAAGAAGAAACAGGAAGTACTGCAAGATGACAAATAAATGATTTGTAGAACAGTTTGAAGGAATCAACTTTTCTTGAAAATGTGCACTGGTCACTGTTCACATTGTCCAGGCTCTGGGCTCCAGTAGTTGAGGAAACTTCTATTTTTCCTTACAAATACAAATAAGTGATGTCAGCATGCTGGTTTCTTTATGCTTTGCCCCTCACTATATACGTCAATTGAGTTAGTTATGGTCCACAAAATACTACAGTACATTTTGTATGGATTTGTTGTCTAAGAGTTCTTAGGAGTTTCTTGTGTAAACTAGCTGTGTTGGAACATGTTGTCCTGCTGTTTAGTCTGATGAGGAAGTTGAGTGATGTCTGCTCTGTCATCATGGTGTTTAGGTCAATGTTACACTCGCATCTTTTATAAGATGGAGCTGACTGGTTTATCACTATGACCCATGTTAATGTGCCAGTTCAAATGATTAAAGTAAAAACTACCTCACAGATTTAAGTGGTTTAAGTGGCTAAAAACATAATTAAATGAATCCTTCTCTCTCCACTATTTCCTCTTAATCAAGGAGACAGCACTAACACTTTCAATGACAGCTGTCCTCAACAACAGGACACATGCACAGATTGAACAGAAAGACAAAGAAAAGTGGACAAAGAGAACAGGAGGAGATGGGCTGAGATGGGCGATGACATCTTGTGGCAGGACTGAGGAACTGGCAGAGAGCAACAAAGCAGGGACAGGACTTTAACCTGAATTCATTAACGAGTGAATAGAGAGGACAGAAGGGGAAAAATAGGCTGAGATGCACAACTGGCAACAGATAATCTGACCAAAATCTGCCTACTGTGAAAAAAAGACTAAACTATGGGATTTACTTTCTGTACTGTGCACACATTAGTAGACATTTTTTCATTAAGTCCAGTGCTCTGCAGAGTTCATATCTTATTAAACCCACTGGATGGTTAATTGCTCTTATGGAGGCCAAAAGCATTTTAAACTAACTAACAGGTAAATGTTTATTGCAGCAGGGACTAAAATACAGTAGGTAGTGGTGGGGACGTCTTCTCTCCATGCTGCATGTAGGAAACCTAAAAAGATTCATGACACAGATTTTTTTATTCTTCAATTTCTCTGTACATTAGAAATTTTGAGAAACACAGAGGAATTTCACAACAGAAGTAGAGATGACTCTCAGTGCTGCAATGTTAGATTCTTCATAACAGCTCCACTGTCAGACATGAGGCCCTTCTACACAGTCTCTACAGAGACACTGAGTCTCCTCCACCTGGACAATATTTGATGCTTTTGTTTAATTCTTTTTTTTTTTTTCTGTTCGATATAAAAGCCTGCAGGAACCAGCCTTATCCCATGATTTAATGGATAATTCCAGAGATAAGAAGATAAAATACATGAACAAAGTGTGGATTTAATCTGTGGCAGGTTAATATTTAGTGTACAACAGTGATGCTATCAAACCTTTGATGCTTGACGCTTGCTACAGAATTACTCCAGAAAAACAATGCTTTTTTATTTTATTTCTGAATCATCAGTTAAATCAATTAATTTAATTCATTAATATATAATATGTCATCAGAAGCACTTTAAAGTCCGATTTGTCTTCATTAGGGAGTCAATGTAGGGCAGCAAGCACTGGAGCAATATAGTCAAATTTCTATATTTATTTATATTTATATTTTTTATTCTAGCTGCAGCATTTAGGAACTATTTGAATATTTGTCATTCTTGTTTGTGTCAGGTCTAAAAAAGAACATAAGAGTCTCCATATCCAGTCTGAATGACTCAATAGCATGAATTAAAGTCTCTGTATCTCCCATGGAAAAAGAAGATCCAGTTTTCCAGTCATGGAGATGTCTTTAATGTGCTTGTTACAAAGAGAGGGCAGGATCAAATTTGGCTGGAAAGTTCTGAGAAATCAAAAAGCTGTCAAGATGTCAAGATAAAATGATCACATTCAGTGTAATCTGGATTTAGGAGCATAATTGGTGGCCCCACAATGGTGAAACAAGCTTTGTACAACTGATCAATCAGCAGACTCACTCAAAACTTCAAAACTTCAAATGGCTGTCAAGACAGAACTCTTCCTCAACTTCCTGTGTGCACTAAAATAAGTTAGAATAAATCTGTCCTTATATGAATAAGATCCTGGCTTTATTTCCTGTCTCATGCTTTTATTTTGGTCTCTTTCCTGTTCCTCGCCTTGTTTTTTTTTTTTTTTTTTTTTACTAATCATCTTGATTCTTTTCCCCTGTGTCTCATTATTTCCCTCTTATAAGCACCAACCTGTTCACTCTGACTACTAGTTTCTGCTCTTCTTTCCGGTCATTCATCTTGTGTTGTCTCTTTGCCGTGCCCGTGCCCTTTTATAAATTTAGCCTGCCCTGGATTTTGGACCTTTACCCTCTCGGTTCAGCCCTCGGGCCACAGACCTTGTACCTCTGCCTAGTGAGTTTTTGTCTGCAGTGCTTTTCAGTTGATACATTTCTGTTTTCACCACGCTTTTTGTTTTCCCCTATGTTCCAGTTCCCTGACTTTCTAGTTTTGTTTACTTTGTTTCTTCATTTTCATTTCTCATTTTTGACTGAACCTTAATGCTGTTGTGTTGCTACTGTGTTTTTGTGCCTCACCTCTTGTCCAGTTTTTGTTTTGTATATTTTTGCTTTGCCACTTGTGTCATTACCCAGCACCATGTCGTGGTGATTGCAATCTTGTCAACCACCATTTTGTGTTTCCTAGACTACAACTCCCAGACTCCCCTGCTTCTCCCATCCAGTTCCTGAATCACAATCAATTGTTAAAAGAAATCCTTTTCTCATTTAAATTGTCTGGCATTATAATTGGTTCTTCCTTATTTGTCTGGCAAAAGTGAAACACTTCCTATGTTGCTTTCTTCATTAGCTCCCTAACTTAATGATAAACAAAAAGAAGTGAGTTCGGACGTCTCTTCCTTCATTCACAGGATATGTGGCAGAACAGCTGATGTTGTATCCATCATGTTTGTCTGACAGAGTGATGGTCTCCTGGATTTGAGTTGTAAAGGTTCCATCTGTGTTTTCCTCTCTGTTGTTGTGAGGGTCTTGTTGGAGACTGCAGGTGAGTTTAGGAGGGGAGTGTGGACAGGGAGTGAAAGCTGAGCAGCTGATAGTGACAGACTCCTTCTCCTTCAGATTGACTTTAGAGATTTCAATTGTGGGACTCTGAGGAGAATCTGTGGTTTTAAATCACAGGTTAAGAAATGAAAGGATTGAGATTAGGACTTGACAGTTGTGTGCAACACTGTCTTCAAGTAACAGTACTTTTCACTAAGTACACTGACTTTGCTGGTTGCTGAATTTTTCTAATAAAATAAAAAAACAGATACATTACATGTACACTAATCTTGGATTTTGAATGTTTTCCAATGCTCTCTTTTTTACTGTTTGTGTTGATTTTTCAGTCAAATAAATGAAAAACAACCATTAATTTCAAATTTCCACATTATGAAATATTTCACAAATATCACATGAGACAGAAAAGTCTCTCAGGTTGTTCTGTGAACATTCACTGGCTGTTGTCGGGAAGAGAAAAGGACTGAAAATCGTTACCTTACCTTTTTTCTGTTATTTGAAGAGGATCACATTTAGATGTTGCTCTGAAGGTTCTAAAGTTTAACAAGACTTAATTTGATTTCTTTTGTTATATTTTATACTATAGGTTTAACTTGAATGATTTCTTGGATTATGGTAACTATCTCACTGACCATCCCCAGTACATCCACCTGCAGCACTGTGTGTCTGACACTGGTCTGGAGCACAGGTGGACAGTTTATTATTATTTCAGTTTCTCTCCCTCACTGTTTTATATTTTAACCCTTTGTCTGATGTTGAGGTCTGTGAGACCCATATTCAGTGTTTCAGTGGTAACACTAAGTTTTATGGTTTGGGTTAGAGTTAAATTTTTGTCCATTATTGTATGAGAGTGTGGCTACAATAGGAAGAAATTCAAGATGTGTCAAATGCAACATGAACAATTTCAAGCCTCTGTTGTTCTTTTTTAGCCTTACTGCTCATATCCTGTGACTCTGAAGTCTGATATTATCTGACACCTTTCAAACTGACTAATTCCTCCTAGAACATTAGCACAGCTACTGCAGGACTTTGTCTTCTTACAAATCCTAAAAGAAAACAATCCATCATGTTAATAAATGTTTCTAAATATTGTTTATTCAGATCATGATGTGAGACTGACCATCTGTACTAATCTCTGAAGTTCAACATAAGTTATTGGAGGTACTGACAGTAAAATAAGCACTAGCAACAGAACCACTATAACCACTTTTCAAGCACATGCAGTAGAACAACACAATAAGAAATGAATATAGAATAAATTACACAGTAAATGTTCCAACATAACAACTTCCTCTTCTCATGTTGATGACTCAGTCACTGTGTTGACGTAGTCGCTGTCTGCTGCTTTGTCCTGTGGACATGAACCAACACAGAGAGAGTGGTGTCAGTGCTCTGTGGTGAATTTACTGCAGCTCAAAGAGTTTCAGTCACAGTTCAGCTTCAAGTGACTTTTACACAACAGCTGCTTAACGTCATTAGTGGAGAACTTAGTCACATGTTAGTAGTTAAAAATAGCATAGCTTATCTTGTTTTTATCGGTAATTGTTTTTCAGGATTTATTGTTGTGTAATCATCTATTTGAGTAGTTCCTGATGAATGACTGTATTACACCTGGTACCAAAGTATAAAGTGCTCCAATTATTTTGGTCTCAAGAAACCTCTAAATGAAATATCTAGATTTCACCTCCTCCTGAGGTTTTTAGACAGTGAAGTTAATTGTCAGTGATGTCAATTAACTAGTAACTCACCTTTGGTTTGATGGAGGACCTAATCCAGCTGAAAGAGAAACAGGATGCTGTGATGATGATGATCCATTTCATACAAACAAACCACATGTAAAATTAAAGTAATTAGTGTGTAGTTCTATAAAAATGTTTGTCTCACCACTCAAAGATGATCAGTGTACTGACAAGTAGCACAATTCCCAGGGTTTTCAATATTACATGGAGACTAACCATCCCAGACAGTTTATCACCTGTAACATGTTAAAATAATTAACAACTGATGCTGAAATTTGTACAGTCAGTTGTAGAGAAGCAGACAAGAAGTATGGGAAGCTAAAGAGAACAACAGATGGAGACAAGGGGGGTCCAAATAGGGTCTGGGACACAACCAGACCAGGAATAGTCCAGCTGTGTAACTATTCAGCTGTTTTCTCTGTAAAAAATGTATCTATCATGCTCTACTTATTGAATTCAAACACATCACACACAATTCTGCAAATACACCTAACATTAAATAATGAATCCAACAACAGCTGCTGTCGTTCTTCTACTAGATGCAGTACTGTTTATTTATTATTTTATTATTATTATTTATTTAGTATTTACCTTTAATATTCAGACAGATCTCTGGTGACGTCTGATTACCAAGCTCATTAGTGGCCACACAGTAATAAACTCCTCCATCTGTTACAATAAAACTGTAAAAGTCTCCTTCAGATAAAACCTTGTCTCCGTCTGTGCTGATCTTGAACCAGGTGAAGCTGCTGACAGGAGGCTTGGCTCTGCTGGAGCAGGTCAGGTTCACCCAGCTACCTGCTGACACCAAACCTGATGGACTGATGGAGGCTGAGGTGTCCTTGGGGGCATCTGAGGAAAATGTCACATTAAGTGTGTTGATTAAAATCAGCTTCATGTGCTGACAGGATCCAACAACAAACTCTGGTTGTCTTACATGAAACACTGAGAGTCTCTTGTGTCTCTGCTGTCCTGACGTCTCTTCCTTCATTCACAGGATATGTGGCAGAACAGCTGATGTTGTATCCATCATGTTTGTCTGACAGAGTGATGGTCTCCTGGATTTGAGTTGTAAAGGTTCCATCTGTGTTTTCCTCTCTGTTGTTGTGAGGGTCTTGTTGGAGACTCCAGGTGAGTTTAGGAGGGGAGTGTGGACAGGGAGTGAAAGCTGAGCAGCTGATAGTGACAGACTCCTTCTCCTTCAGATTGACTTTAGAGATTTTAATTCTGGGACTCAGAGAATCTGTGGTTTTAAAACACACATTTAAAAAAGAAGAGAAATACATAAGTTGTTTCATCCACAGGTCATGCTCCTCAAAATGATCTACTGTGCCTCCTCACACAGAGGCCAGCACCAAAAATGCACAATTGAGTGTTAAGACATTGTTCTGAGGAGGTTTAGTCTGCAACTCACAAAAGTTTAATTCACTTCAAGTTGTCAGCCTGTGATGTCCTAATGACGCACACAGTACAGTGTGTGTGTGTAAGAGAGACAGCGAGAGAGGAAGTGTAAGTGTGTATGTTTTGAATGATTTCAATGACTGCACCAAAAAATGATCAATGTTAATTAATGAGTTAATCAGTTATTTATGAGTTACTGCTTTTATGTTTTCTGTGATTAAGTCAGCAAAATTGATGCATTAATAACAGCCCCAAAATAAATACAACATACGGTAACAAGACTAGTAGTAAAGTAAAGTAAAAGTAAAATCCTTTATGAATCACCTGTATTTACTTATTATTATTTATCTGCAGTGGTTAACAGAAAGGAAGAGAAAATTTACAGGGTGATGTAAATTTTAACAGCAGATGCAAAAACACTTTATAACCAATAGATGTGTTTAAAAATAAACACCTGATGTTGTTAAAATATGACTTGGCAAAATGTTAGTGATTCTGATTATTTGTTGTCCACAAGACTTTCTGCTTTGGTTCATAACATCTCTGCTGAGAGACATTCAGTAGTTTGTTGATTAATAGGCACATGTAGTGTCATCACAGACACAGACCATTTACTGTGTTTGCCTTAATTAACATACAGTAGACACACCTCTCCGACGTTTAGATTCAGTAATCTCCCTGCATTACATTATAACATTAGAGTGGAGAACAAAGAGTGAAAAGGCTTTGGACTGATGTGTTAAACAAGAAACGACCTCAGGAAACATTTCCACACTTAGTCCCCTTCAAAATGTAACTGATGATTTTGTCCATGGTTGTAGAAACAACATTTTATCTCATATCATCATACTTCACCTAATGGACTGTGCAATATGATATCTGGCTCACGTATGTCTCTATATGAAGCTTTGAGGAGCATCACAAAAACACACAAAATTGACAAGTGCTGCAGAATCTCATACTTCTTATCGAGACCACTCCGATTTACCTTTACACACTTGAGAAGTGTATTTAAGCAATGGTTTCTCAGTGTTTCTCAGGTTTCCAATGTTATCCTTGCTTTATTATGTTATAATGTATTATGTTGTTGTTTTTTATGTTCTTTTTTTATAATGTTATTTGTACATTTCACTTGTTGATCATTTTAGAGTCAAACAAAAATGTAAAGATTAATTCAAGATAATGAAATATTTCATAAATCTTGTCATAGGACAGAAAACTCTCAGGTTGTGATGTGAACATTCACTGGCTGCTGTGACGGAGTGAAAGTCCCTAAAATTCTTTCTTACCTTTTACTGTTATTTGAAGAGGATCACAAACAGCTGTCACCTTGAATGGTCCGTTCTCGATTCTGAAGTAGTATGTGTCTGTGTATGTTGTGGTTAAATTAGAAAATAGAGTGGTGCAGTTTGTCTGACTCAGGTTTCCAGTAATATTCATTGGATAGATGTTAAATGTTTTACTACTGCTGTAGATCACATTGTTTGGATTGTTGCCAAAATCAGAATTATTTTTAATCCAAACTCCAAAGATTTGTCTGCTGCTGTCAAATGTTGCGTCTCCTGTTTTTGTGCTAAAGTTACATGGGATCATCAAACAGGATCCACTCAGTGCTTCCATCTTCTGTGGCGCAGTAATAATGAGGTTTGTTGGTTGAGAACAAGCAGCCAAAGCTCCTGTAAAACCAGTTTTAGAATTAACATGATGTAAAAAATCTCTGTGAGAAGACAAAACTCACTTTATACAAAAAACAACTGCACAATGTTTAATGACCCTTTCTCATTTTGTAATAATTTTATGAAGGTCATTTAAATTTGTCTCCATATAAAATAAATATAAGATCTTACCTGGAAGAAAGAAGACACTCAGGAACATGTTGACTGTCACCATGTTCACAGACAGGACTGTCATCAAACTCATCAGCTGCATTCACAAACACAATAATACAGTAAGATTTTAGAAAATATTAACATGAATTTGTTATTCAAATTCCCACATAACAGGAGCTTGTCCTGTTCAACACTTTACTGTGTCACAGTATGTTATTAACAACATCTGCAGAACTGATATGTATCATCAATTCTAATAAACAGCACAGGCAAACAGGAAAAGTGAATAAACCAAACAGCAACAAGGAAAATATCAAGTGAAATAAAAATGAAAAGTAAAAAATAAAAACTTACCAAACAACATCAAACAAAAGCAGCAAAGAGAACTTTTGGTGTGAAGCAACAATGGATCAATTCAGGAATTTGAGCTGAACTGTGACAGTAAATAATCAGCTTCCCTGTCCAGTTGCTGTTACAGTATCAACTTCCTGAACATGTTCAAACAAGAAGTTCATACATTTCTCACTGATGTCCTCTTAGTATTTAATGACAATTCTTCTGCATGCAGTAACAAACAGATTGTTTTATGTTCTATTAAAGACAATCACAGTCATCAATTACAGAGATTTATTATCACATATTTATTAGAAATGTGTGCAACACACAGTGGCATGAAGAACAAGCCTCTCTTGATTGACGTGTGTTATAGGCTGCCTGTAATCGGAAATAATGAATGTTAAATCATATTAAAAATCAAAGCTCTTTACATTCAGATTTAGACCTAAATATATTATAAATGGCCCATTGCCTTCTCCCAATCAGTAGTGGTTTTGGTGTCGCAGTCATGTGGCACCTTGTTTTTGTGAAAAATAGGATTTTAGTTTTATTTTTGCCTTTAGTTGGCCTAAAGACGTATGATTGCTTTTTTTTACAGAACAAATTACCAATACAGCAGACGTATGTGGTAGTTTGTGTAGCTTATAGGTAGCTAGCTAGATTATGAGGTGGCTAAGTAAGCTGTGTTTCAGGCATGTGAACTAGTCCTGAACTGGAGCGGCTGGTTAGTGTAGTGGTAACATCACCGCCTCACATGTGGGAGACTTGGGTTCAAATCACAGCCATGGCCTACAACCAGCAGTGGCCCTTAGGCAAGACCTCCTAACGCTCACCCTGCCTACCCTTGTACCCTACTTGTAAGTCGCTTTGGATAAAATGACTGAAATGTAAAATGTAGTCCTCAAGGTTTATCACTGATAAATGACTTAGCACTAGAAAATAACAAATGCAGGAACTAGTTTAAAATGTCTCCCTGAAAACACTGTGATGTGTCTCTTTTGTGAGCAGCAGCGCTTGTTGATGAAATTGTATTAACACATCAAAATGTATTTTTCATATTCATATTCATGTTCTGTTTTTTGTCAGTTTCAGCTGAGAAAGGCTGAACTCCACACAGTTCTTCATTCCCCAGTTCCACTTGATTAGCATGCTTGTTTCTGTTGTCATGAAAGACGATATTTGAATGGTTACTGGACGTCCAAGTGGAGTCTCATACGGCTGTAATACAATATGAGTGAGTTGTTGGCAGCACGCTATCCAGACTGCTTTGAAAAGTATCATCACTATTTTACTTTTTGTGAATAGGGTCTAGTGAAAGCTGCTATTTTGAGAGGCAATGGGAAGAGAAATAATTTGAAAAAAGTCTGGCCGATTTGTTTATATGATGCATTTTTACGCTGTTTTAATTCAACTTTACTAATGTTGTAACATCACATCATCAAATGCCTACAGCAGTAATTATACTATAAGGCAAAATGAAGCATTGATGAAATGAGCCAAAGAAGCTGGTTTTAAGCTGTTTCTGGTAAAATCTGTCTCATAGACAGTGTGAATTTACTGGTCCTATCAGGCTGCCCAGAGTTTTGTCTGCTGCTTGTTGTAGCTCTGCAGTATGTAAGTAAACCAAATTGAACTCAGTAGTAAAAGTAGTGACATTCCAGCAGAATACACAAACTTACCAGCATGTTTTTACACTATACTTGGTTCAGGTTTGCTGTTTAGTTCAGGCCCCTGTTCTTCATTTGTGGATAAGTTGTTATTGATGATTTGGGACGATCCTGGATCTGTTGGTTCTTCTAAAGTCAAGTTGAGCTTGTTGTTCTTCTGTCTCTCAGGACTGTATTTACATAAACGAAGGTGCCAAAACTTTTGAAAGCTCCTATAACATAATACACTCCAGCAGGACTCCATCGTCCACTATGACCTCAATAGTAAACATTAAGTAAAATGATCCCCTTTCTGCCAGTGTCAACAAATTTGATTGTTTTAAATCAATGGCCCTCCCTCTGCTTTGTTGCTACATGTTTCATTAAAAAATACTGTTAAACGTCCTGTTTAGCAGCTGTCATTTCAAACCAAAAGCCAAGAACCTTAAATCTGATCTGAGCTGAATGAGTTCCAGTAATTATTAGAGAAACACAAACAGGTCTCAGTTTTATTGTGAGAACTGAGGATTTTTAATCCAATGACTTAATCTGGTGGCTCACTACTCTGTGTATCGCATGGATTTGATATCAGTCAAAAACAGTTGCAAAGCAAAGTGAACTAAAGACCAAACAGACAATCTCCCATTGTTGCATCTTCCTCTCACATCACCTGGAGCTCTGTGTTTACCCTGCAGGGTTTCACACTTCTGCTTCTTCTCTGTTGATTTAAAAAAACAGACATGTTCAAAAAAATCCAGAAGTAAAGCAAAAACTAAAGAGAGCTGCTGATACAAACATCGATGGGCATCTTTAGCTTTTTGTTTTTGAGGCTGTAACATGAATGATATCTGCTTCATCGGGACAGAGTGACGTGAATCAGTTTTTATCCCAATCTGATTTGAATGCTGCTAAATTTTGATAAGTTGATAAAGTTGGCTGAAAGTTCATTTCTCGTGCGTTGCTCTTTAAACCGGGTCGACAGTTCATGGTTCTAAGAAGAAACAGGAAGTACTGCAAGATGACAAATAAATGATTTGTAGAACAGTTTGAAGGAATCAACTTTTCTTGAAAATGTGCACTGGCATTGTTCTCATTGTCCAGACTCTGGGCTCCAATAGTGGGGTTAGTTTTCCTTACAAATACAAATAAGTGATGTCAGCATGCTGGTTTCTTCATGCTTTGCCCCTCACTATATACGTCAATTGAGTTAGTTATGGTCCACAAAATACTACAGTACATTTTGTATGGATTTGTTGTCTAAGAGTTCCTGTAGGAGTTTCATGTGTAAACTAGCTGTGTTGGAACATGTTGTCCTGCTGTTTAGTCTGATGAGGAAGTTGAGTGATGTCTGCTCTGTCATCATGGTGTTTAGGTCAATGTTACACTTGCATCTTTTATAAGATGGAGCTGACTGGTTTATCACTATGAGCCATGTTAATGTGCCAGTTCAAATGATTAAAGTAAAAAGTACCTCACAGATTTAAATTGTAAGTGCGCTAAAAACATAATTAAATGAATCCTTCTCTCTCCACTATTTCCTCTTAATCAAGAAGACAGCACTAACACTTTCAATGACAGCTGTCCTCAACATCAGGACACATACACAGATTGAACAGAAAGACAAAGAAAAGTGGACAAAGAGAACAGGAGGAGATGGGCTGAGATGGGTGGTGCCATTTTGTGACAGGACTGAGGAACTGGCAGAGAGCAACAAAGCAGGGACAGGACTTTAACCTGAATTAATTCACAAGCGAATAGAAGGTGCAGAAAAGGTTTGGATACACGACTGGCAACAGATCATCTCACCAAAATCTGCACTTAGTCTCCTCCACCTGGACATTATTTGATGCTTTGGTTTATATCTTTTCTGTTCGATATAAAAGCCTGCAGGAACCACTCAAGTGTATCTCCCATGGACAGAGAAGATCCAGTTTTCCGCTCATGGAGATGTCTTTAATGTTGTTCAAAAGAGAGGTTTGTTGTTTTTTACTAATCATCTTGATTCTTTTCCCCTGTGTCTCATTATTTCCCTTTTATAAGCACCAACCTGTTCACTCTGACTACTAGTTTCTGCTCTTCTTTCCAGTCATTCATCTTGTGTTGTCTCTTTGCCGTGCCCGTGCCCTTTTATAAATTTAGCCTGCCCTGGATTTTTGACCTTTACTCTCTCGGTTCAGCCCTCGGGCCACAGACCTGGTACCTCTGCCTAGTGAGTTTTTGTCTGCAGCGCTTTTCAGTTGATACATTTCTGTTTTCACCACGCTTTTTGTTTTCCCCTATGTTCCAGTTCCCTGACTTTCTAGTTTTGTTTATTTTCTTTCTTTATTTTCATTTCTCATTTTTGACTGAACCTTAATGCTGTTGTGTTGCTACTGTGTCTTTGTGCCTCACCTCTTGTCCAGTTTTTGTTGTTTGTCATTACCCAGCACCCTGTCATGTGGTGATTGCAATATTGTCAACCACCATTTTGTGTTTCCTAGACTACAACTCCCAGATTCCCCTGCTTCCCCCATCCAGTTCCTGAATCACTCCACATTCATTTTATAACAATAAACTCCATTTCTCATTTAAACTGTCTGTAATTATAATTGGTTCTTTAAAAAAACAAATTTCTAAAACTCCCCTATTTGTCTGGCAAAACTGAAACACTTCCCCTGTTGCTTTCCTCATTATCTCCTTAACTTAATGATAAACAATAAAAACGTATAAGTAAGTATCATTTAATGTAGGGACTGCATTGATTACATGTACTTAGTACATTTTTTTTTTATTGTTTTCAGAAATGATTCTGGTGTACCTTAATAGTTGGGTAACTACACATATATATTTTTAGCAGTGTAAAACATGCAAATAACAAACCACAACAGCCACGTGAGAGCAGCAGATCAACACATTGATAAGAGACAGGAAAAATCAGCAGGACGTGAAGCTCTGAGTTTCTCTTCACTGAACTGTTGACAGTGACGGTAACATTTTCAGGCTCCACTGACTTCTTCTATCAGCTGACATAAAAAAATGTTTTAAATATTCATCTTTCTTCAGGTGAGGTTGGAGAACATCTGGATCAACAGTTGGTGTTGGGTTGTTTTCTGTCGTTGACGTTTTGACATTACTGGCTGCCTCTTCACCTATTTGAGTCTGTCAGAAGACACGTCAAACTAGTTGAGTGGACTTTTAAGCATGTGAAATTGAGACTGTTCTGATAAAAGTTTAATAATAAAAGTACTTTAACAACGTGAACAAAAAAACTTCACTGTGCAGGAACGTTAAATGTTTCCTCACCTGAGTCTGTCAGTCTGATGTGTTGACTTCAAACGCCTGGAAGAAAAGTTTTTGTTAGTGGTTTATTTTACAGAACCAGATTAAATGAGTTGATAAGATTTATTTTAACAGAGTAATGTGTGTGACAATAGGTAAACATAGAAAACCACAAAGATAAGTGTGGTGGTGGAAAGCCTGTAACTCAGGAGGGTTTGTTAGTGAAAGCAGGGGACTCTGGGAGATGTAGTCAGGGAAGTCAAGATGGTAGAGGCCTAATTGGTGTTCTCCACGTGGCCTTGTGCAGGTTGCTGGTACAATAGCAACGTGCACAGACCTGAGAGAACAAAGTAACAGACAAAATGCAAACAGGCTTTCAGGCTTGATTGAAAAGTTAAACAGCTACGTACGTGGTGCACCGCTAACAGCAATGGGAACAAAATTACTGCTATTTGTAGCTGTAATATTACTATGTGTGAAATAGGGAAAAACTTCCCTTTCCTTGTAGTCTTTATTCAAACAAGCTATGTTTGAATAAATACTATTTAAAACAATATATCACTTGTGAATTTTCAAAACTCCAACACTACCCACAAATTGTATGGCGATTCATTGGCCTTTAGATCTGTCAAGACATTGCAGCAAAATTTGAACCACTTCCTGAACTGCTCCAAGCAGCGAGGCTTCAGACGTCATCAATGACATTACTTAACAGTAACTGAGTCAACCGTTTTTATACTCACCAAAGACAGAGAATCAAACAGATGACAATGACGATCCCAAAGACTTTAGTGATAAGAATGATTCTGCCAAGAACTAGTTTCCACGGTTCTAAGGACAGAACAATTAAAAACACCAGTGACTGAAGGAAGACGTGGACATGTAGACAACGTTGATTTCTGAAGTTCAGCTTTCCACAAGAAATTCTCAGACTTTTGTATTTGTGTATAAATGACCTAAAACAAGGTCACAATATACCTAAAAAAATAGAAGACTATTTGTTCCAATGTCCTTTTAAGATGTATTTCAGAGAAAATATAATCAACAAAGTACCGGATGATTACACTTACCTTCAATATTCAGGTGAATCTCTGGTGATCTCTGATTACCAAGCTGATTAGTGGCCACACAGTAATAAACTCCTCCATCTGTTACATTCAATCTGTAAAAGTCTCCTTCAGATACAGTCTTGTCTCCGTCGGTGCTGATCTTGAACCAGGTGAAGCTGCTGACAGGAGGCTTGGCTCTGCTGGAGCAGGTCAGGTTCACCCAGCTACCTGCTGACACCAAACCTGATGGACTGATGGAGGCTGAGGTGTCCTTGGGGGCATCTGAGGAAAATGTCACATTAAGTGTGTTGATTAAAATCAGCTTCATGTGCTGACAGGATCCAACAACAAACTCTGGTTGTCTTACATGAAACACTGAGAGTCTCTTGTGTCTCTGTCCTGACGTCTCTTCCTTCATTCACAGGATATGTGGCAGAACAGCTCATGTTGTATCCATCATGTTTGTCTGACAGAGTGATGGTCTCCTGGATTTGAGTTGTAAAGGTTCCATCTGGGTTTTCCTCTCTGTTGTTGTGAGGGTCTTGTTGGAGACTCCAGGTGAGTTTAGGAGGGGAGTGTGGACAGGGAGTGAAAGCTGAGCAGCTGATGGTGACAGACTCCTTCTCCTTCAGATTGACTTTAGGGATTTGAATTCTGGGACTCAGAGAATCTGTGGTTTCAAATCACAAATAATAATAATAATAATAATAATAAATACAAAACACTGTAACAAGAGTAAAACCCCTTGGGGACATACTTTCCTTTTCAATGAATCTGTTGGCCTCTAAATTAGTTTCGTTTCATGTCTGAATGAGAACCCTGATCACTTTTCTGTAAAGGTTGCTACAGCAAATGACTTGCTCAGACGTCCAGTATCAACATTTACATGTCGCTTTGAACATAAGTGTGATTTTCAGTCACATTAATGAAGAGGCAAAAGATTAACATAGGACGTTGGTGCATTTAGTGGTCGAGTCTAAATAAACACTTGGCTAGAACTTTGATGAATCTCTTCTTTTTTTTTTTTTTTCATTGTTGTGCGTCTGCAGTGGTTAACAGACCATTTAGAAACACTGAGAGACAGAATCTCTAATAAAGGATTGTGACAACCCTTGCTGCCACATAACTAAACCGTTTAAATCAAAAACTTCATGACCAATTAACAACTGAAGTTGTTTAAGTATGATTTAATCAAATGTTAATTGAATAAGACTGACTCTGTTTATCTGTGGCCCACTGAGCATTCAAAAACAAAATCAATATAAAACACCAAGTAAAATATAAACAATGTGATCTGGATATATTAAACACTGATGTAGCCACTACAGAAAGGTATAGTGTCATCATCACATTCAGGCCATTGTGATCTGCAGATACTTATAACAAACAATAGTCCCAAAATTAAATAAAGCATCTTAGCAAAAGAAAAACATTAGTGAATTCAGTCAAGTGTTTTTTTATGAACTATGTTTACCTTCAATAATCAGACAGATCTCTGGTGATCTCTGATTACCAAGCTGATTAGTGGCCACACAGTAATAAACTCCTCCATCTGTTACATTCAAATCTGTAAAAGTCTCCTTCAGATACAGTCTTGTCTCCATCTGTGCTGATCTTGAACCAGGTGAAGCTGCTGACAGGAGGCTTGGCTCTGCTGGAGCAGGTCAGGTTCACCCAGCTACCTGCTGACACCAAACCTGATGGACTGATGGAGGCTGAGGTGTCCTTGGGGGCATCTGAGGAAAATGTCACATTAAGTGTGTTGATTAAAATCAGCTTCATGTGCTGACAGGATCCAACAACAAACTCTGGTTGTCTTACATGAAACACTGAGAGTCTCTTGTGTCTCTGCTGTCCTGACGTCTCTTCCTTCATTCACAGGATATGTGGCAGAACAGCTGATGTTGTATCCATCATGTTTGTCTGACAGAGTGATGGTCTCCTGGATTTGAGTTGTAAAGGTTCCATCTGTGTTTTCCTCTCTGTTGTTGTGAAGGTCTTGTTGGAGACTCCAGGTGAGATTAGGAGGGGAGTGTGGACAGGGAGTGAAAGCTGAGCAGCTGATGGTGACAGACTCCTTCTCCTTCAGATCGACTTTAGAGATTTTAATTCTGGGTCTCTGAGGAGAATCTGTGGTTTCACATCAATGGAAATAAAACATGTAAAATACAGGAATCTAAGAAATGACTGCCATGTTCTGTGAAATACTGTCATACAAATTGTGCTAACCTAAAACTAAATGTGATAAAATGTATGTTGTTCTGCAACATATTTACAGAATGAATCAAATTAACTTTTAATGGAAAGTGAGGTTCAAGCAGGTGGTTGGGGTGGATGGATGTATACAATGTAGAAGACTGAAATAGAAACTTGTCTGGTAATTTATTACTGATGAATTCAGAATGTGCTTTTTCAATGTTTTTTTTTTAAATATATTTCGACGGATTCTAATTCACAGTTTGTGTTTTAAAATTAAACAGCAAAACAGCAGTTGTGACATACACTGGCGGCTGTCAGGGCGAGAAAATATTTAAAAACCTTTCTTACCGTTAACTGTTATTTGAAGAGGATCATCACAAGCTGTTGCTTTGAATGGCCAGTTCTCGATCCTGAAGTAGTATGTGTCTGTGTATGTTGTGGTTAAATTAGAAAATAGAGTGGTGCAGTTTTTCTGACTCAGGTTTCCAGTGATCTTCATTGGATAGGTTGTTACTGTCCCGCTGCTGTTGTAGAGAACGTTTTCTGAGATTTTTCCAACATCATAATCACTTTTGATCCACACTGCGAAGATTTCTCGACTGCTGTCAAATTCTTGTCCTGGTTTCGATGTCGCCCTAAAGTTACATGGGATCATCAAGCAAGATCCACTCAGTGCTTCCATCTTCTGTGGTCCAATAATGAAGAGGTCGGCTGGGCAATCAGCCAAAACTCCTGTAACACCATTTTCTTGTTAACACACATTAGCTGCAGTGAAGCCAAACTTCAAACCAGCGTGAGCAGTTTATTGCATACAAACCTGTCTCCTAAAACCGATGAGTAACAGAAGTTTTAGTAGAACAAACAGTTAATCACTTCAACAAGCTGAACTCCAGCAGTGACCAAATAAACTCACCAAATTTAAAAATAAAAAATCTAATACTGTCACAAATAAATAAATGAGAAAAGAGGTGAAAATATTTGTTTAGATTCAGGAACAAACAAAAATCAATTCAGTTCAAACTGATTCTGATGTCTCCTAATAAAAGTGAATAAACAACGAGCTCACCTGGAAGAAAAAATATGGTCAGTAACATGTTGACTGTCACCATGTTCACAGACAGGACTGTCATCAAACTCATCAGCTGCATTTACAAAGACAATAATACAGTGCGCTTTTAGACATTGGCCTAAATTTCTTATTCAAATGAACACATGAGAGGACCGTGTTCTGCTATGTGATTACCAACATCAGCATGACTGCACTGGGAAATCTGATATTTTATATAAATTCTAAAAAAGATCAGTCAATATTAGTTAGGATAATGGAAGGAGATATATTGTCAGTACAAGATTCTAAAGAGGGGCGACATAATGTATCTTTCTGCTTCAATAACTGAAAATGGTCAAAAATATTCACTTAACAAACAAGTCAACATCAAACAAACAAATTCACACATTACATGTTCATATCTAGCCAATGTTTTAGTTGCATTGCAACTGCAAACATGTATACAGTGGCAAGACAGAGAACAGTGGCTTGTAAAAGTATTCATACCCCTTAAACCTTTCCACATTTTCTCACATTATGACCACAAACATAAATATATTTTATTGGAATGTTATGTGAAAGACCAACACAAAGTGGCATACACTTGTGAAGCAGAAAGAAAATTATACATGAGTTTATTTCTTTTTTACAAATAAAAAACTGAAACTGTGCAGTGTGCAAAAGTATTCAGCCCACTTTTCTCTGAGTGCATCCAATTGCCTGCAGAAGTTGCCTGATGGTTGCTCACTGATTGAATGTTGACCTAATGAATAGAGTTCACCTGTGCGTAATTTAATCTCAGTACAAATACAGCTGTTCTGTGACAACCTCTGTGGTTTGTTAAGAAAATATTGGGGAGAAAACGGCATCATGAAGTCCAAGGAAGACGCCAGACAGGTCAGGGATAAAGTTGAGAAATTTAAAGCAGGGTTAGGCTATAAAAGGATTTCCCAAGCTTTGAACATCTCACGGACCACTGTTCAGTCCAGGATGAACTGCAGAGATTTACAGCTCAGGTGGGGGAATCTGTCCATAGGACAACTATCAGTTGTGCACTGCACAAATCTGGGCTTTATGGAAGAGTGGCAAGCGTTTGCAGTTTGCCAGAAGCCATGTGAGTGACCCAGCAAACGTGTGGAAGAAGGTGCTCTGGTCAGATGAGACCAAAATTGAACTTTTTGGCCTAAATGCAAAACGTTATGTGTGGCGGAAACGTAACACTGCACATCATTCTGAACACACCATACCCAATATCAAACATGGTGGTGGCAGCATCATGCTCTAGGGCTGCTTCTCTTCAGCCGGGACAGGGAAGCTGGTCAGAGTTGATGGGATGATGGATGGAGCCAAATACAGGGCAATCTTACCATACTTTATGATTGGGATGATGTTTACATGATCCTATGCAGTGACCTTTTTACACCAAATAATGTTGTGTGTTCTTTCCAAATAGTTCAATAGTACCCTGGAGTGTTTGTTCAATGTTTTACTTACTGTAGACTCATGAACACAGATGTTAGCCAGTTCCAATGATGCCTTCAAATCTTTGGCTGTCACTCGAGGTTGTTTCTTTACCTCATTAATGAGTGTTTGTTGTGCTCTTAGGGTCTTTTTTGACTGGACGCCCACTATTCTACTACTACTACTACTACTACTACTACTATAAACTCTGGAACAGCTTACCCGAGGAAATAAGATCAGCTGACTCAGTAACATCTTTTAAAACTCTACTTAAAACATACCTCTACCGGCGAGCCTTTTGTGATCTTCTGTAAGCTAAAACAAATCTGTCCTTGGGAGGACTCTCCATTAGATTACAGTGTCTTTACGTTGGAACTGGTCTTCCCAAGGACGGATGTGGTAGTTGTTTGTATTATTGTTTTGTTTGTATAACTGTTTCCTGCACCCCAACCGGTCGAGGCAGATGGCCGTTTAACTTAAGCCTGGTTCTGCTGGAGGTTTCTTCCCCTGCCTAGTGCTTGCTCAAGTTGATCTTGTTCGTCTACATGTGTTACTTGTCTGTCTTGTGAAGCACTTTGTAACATATGTTTAGAAAAGTGCTCTATAAATAAATTTCTTCTTCTTATTATTATTATTCTTTTTGTGTGGAGCAAACGCCAAAAGTTAGTTTTTTGTCAGTCGAAGTAGTTGGATAGTTGGATGGTAGCATACACAAACCTCATTGTTTGAAACGTTCATTTTCTCGCATGTTTCATAATAGTATTAACATATAGTCGTGTATTTGTGTTATTGGAAACAGTGAATGAATTTGTCATTCACACATTTGTATGAATCTAAAAATACAAGTTCTCTTCACTGTTGATTCAACAAGTTTGATTGCATACAGCTCTGTAAAGAACTGAAATGACTCAATCTGATGTTTTGAGATTGATCTTCTGGATTTCCTCAGTTTCAAACTAACTGTGTGAAGTACGGCCACATACAAAAGAAGAATGAAGTCCAATCTATTTCCATCAAATGACTGGGTTGGCTTGCATTATAGACATAATTTACTATTATAAAAAAATACCACATTACAGTCATGATACAATGACTGGTTTAAACAGTGTAAGACTAAAAGTTGTCTTACAGTGTGACAGAAAATAAACGCTTCTGGTGTCATTTCGACTAGTTCCCAATTTAAAGCTGTGTGACAGATTGTGTGAGATTAGCACAAAATTTACATATGAACATGTTGATGACTGATAAAGCTGAAAGACATTTCCTGTCATTTTTTACATGATGTTAACACGAGATATACAACGGTAAGAGCTGTAGTTACAGCAGCTCTGTCTTTGAACAAAACTGCAATAATTTGCAAACAGTTTTAAACTTATTTGCATCTAGTAATTTTTATCTGGAGGCAAATAGGGGACAAATCAGGCAAAAAGTCAGGGGGAGACATTCAAAACAAAACTCAATGAGAAGAAAGGTTTCAGTTCCATGATGCATACTCAGGGGAGAAAAAGTTTTTGCATGCATAGGAAGTGCTAGAAGAGTTCTGTCTTCTGCTTTGTTTTGAATTTTGAAAGTGAGGCTGCTTGAACGAGCAGAGTTAGGTTGTTGCACCACAAAGTCTCACTGACTCTCGTTCCTGCCCCCTGTCCTGTGAGTTGTTTATTTGAAGTCATTCAAATTCGTGGTCTCCAACCAACTCTCCTCAGACTAATGAAGTTACAGTACTTGGATAAGTAGTGAAATGTGGAGGCCCACCCCAGCAGGCATAAGCCATAGCAGTGAGCAGTCACTATGTTACTGTTCTCTAGTTGCGTAACTTCAGTGGTACCTTACACACATCCTGACTGGTATGTGTTGATTTTCACTTCTTTTAAATATACCTGTGAAGTCTGCATTGCTATCATGTAGTTTTGTCTATATATGTGCTGTGCAGTTAACCATGTGATTGCTCAGTACATATTTTTCCCTGGAAAACATGCAAAGATCCTCTTTGTGGATTTCATCTCTGTGTTCAACATCATAATTCCAGACATTTTGTCCTGCAAATTCTTCCAGCTCTATGAATCCCCCTTCATCCAGAAGTCATGACGTCTTAACCAAAAGGTGCGACTGGGGAAGGGTACAGCTGGGCTGGCAGTGGTACAGTTGGTAGAGTAGTCTTCTAGAAAACCCCAGGTCAGAGGTTTGATTCATGGTTCCTGTTGTCCACACGTGGCAATGTCCTTGGTCAAGACACCAAAACCCTGTAGCAATGGGTCCAAAAACATTTCCCCAAGGGGACCAATAAAGTGCGTAATGACTACATACAGACTGTCGGCATCAGTGATGCATCCTCTCCCCTCTGCTCTTCTCCTTTTACTGCTAGAGCACATCTGGAGACAATGTCCATCTTCAGCTTACAGGAGTGTATAAACATTTGGTGTCCTTCCTATACAGTGTTGAGAAGGCTACTTTTTGAATTATGATACTTAAGAATGGAATGACCAATTTATCCACTTTGCTTCATCATCAAAGTAATGTAACTTATTACATTTGATTACTTCTCCAACCGGATGTTTTGAAGTGGCCAATATAAAAAGATAACATACATCCAAAATCACAAAATCCTGTTTACACATCCAACATCTGAATTCCATTCATCCTTTATCTTCAACTACTTCCCATGTTAAGCATTGCATGGGTCCTAGAGTCTTTCCTATAGCGGTACACCCTGGACACGTCACCAGTGTATCTCAGAGCTGATATATAGAGACAGACAACCATTAACTCCATTACAGTGAAGAAGACCTCAGCACACTCAGCTTGATAAACTAAGATGCCAAATAGTGAGAACTCAATTTCATGTGTAATCTTAAAAATTGCACCTTTTGTTCATTTTGGGTGTTTTGCAGGTGATCTACTAAGAAAATGTGTGATATGCACATGAGGGACATACATGGTGGAGGTGGAGCTATTTAATAGAGGATTTTAGATGTTTCACTGGTGTCTGTCATGGAGCATAAACACAAGCGGAAACTTAAGGCAGAGAAATTAAGAGCTAATATTAATTTTGATGAAGTTTAACAGTGAGATGTTGGTATTAAATGAAGAATGCATTATGGAAAGATCACTCCTATAGTTCTTGGTTTTGTGGGCCTCCTTGTTGTGACTGGCTCCAAATTAGCCCGTAGCTCACCTAGCAGCTGTAAAACTTGATCACCGGACAAACAATATGTTACTGATGTACTGATGGGAATCAGGGCACTGTGAATAGATCCAGTAATTGTGGACTTTAAAGTGAAATTTATTTATTTGCCAATTATAATTCTAAGCACAACTTATCTTAAAATACATTTTCCAGAGTCACATCTGGTTGTTGTTCAGATGTGGACTTGAAGTGTGTTGGAGCCTCATTGTCTGTAGTTTTGGTTTAGTACAATTCATGAATTTAATAACAAAATAATCTTTGGTTGAGAGTCCCAAGGCAGCGTATTTGAGTCTTACAGCACTCTAGTTAAGTGTACTGTTTGGCCCTGTCATGTGCTTACGGTTTCTGTTTCCTGCATGGTCATTCTTTAATCAGATGTGATAATATTACTCACAGTCATATTAGGGAAGCAACACTTTTTATTTTTATAAAATAAAATCTTACATTTAAATTCATTCATCAATTCTTGACGTGCAAAGAAATCCTTCTGGTGTCACTAGTTCAGGATTTTCTGTTGGCCGTTTCATTTTAAAGCTTCACACATGTAAATTACAAATCACACATATCAGCAGATAAATATGAACATGTTAATAGGAGACAAAAAAAGCTGCAGGATGTTTCAAAGTTAAATTAACATGGTAATGTTCAGGCTCCACTGACTCCTTCTAAATCAGCTGTCATAAAAGAAATGATCATATGAAAATCAAACTTTTTGACATTTAGCAGATGCTTTTTATCCAAAGCAATTTACAAGTGAGTTATAAGGTACAAGCCACAGGCAGAGGAGGTCGGACACAGCTGGGATTTAAACACTGGTCTCCTACATGGAGGGTGGTGATGTTACCACTACACTATGCAGCTGCAGTTATTTCTTCACCTGAGCGTAGAGATCCTCTGAGTCAGCAGTCAGTGATAAGCTGTTTGCTGTCTAGAACATTTTGACCTGTGAATACACTGTGTCCTGCTGCTGTCCACTGTCCTGCACTGAGTCAGAGGACGCTTCAGTTTGCAGCTTGAAGAAGCTGATCTCTCCATAATGGATGTTTTCTTCTTCTTCTTGTCCTTTACTGGCTGCACATCCACCTGTTTGATCCTATAAGTAATAAGAAATGTTGTGAGGTGAAACTTCAGTTTGGTCCTTTAACAAATATTTAGACAAATCTCAAACTGACTGAGTACATTTTTATACAAAGCTAAACTTCATCACAGCTCAGAGACAGTTCTGATCAAAGTTTTATAGTCAGTGACAACGTGAACAGATGTAAAACAGCTTCACTGTACAGGAACATTTAATGTTTGCTCACCTGACTCTGTTGAGCAGTTTGATGTTTTGACTTTAAACAACTGGAAGAAAAGTTTGAGGTTAAATCCACAATGTGACAGTAAAGAGTGAAGACTGATGGGAAACAGAGATTATTGAACGTTCAGATAAAATGTCAGCACCAGTAACTGAGTCATGATTTTTATACTGACCAAATACAGAGAATCAAGCAGAGGACAATGATGATCCCAAAGATTCCTCCAAGAACTAGAACCCCTAGTAGAACAAAAGGTTCTCCTGATAGAAAAACAAGATAAATATAAAATAACATGGTAGTAAAAAGAGACATGATTTAATAGGAACATATTCATGTAGCCATTACTGAAGTTCACCATGATCTACAATTACTTACAGAAACAAACCAAAATCAATAATGGACAAAACAACAAGAACATTTACACTAGTGAATTTAGTCAAAGAACATTATCCACTACTGTTACCTTCAATATTCAGATAGATCTCTGGTGATCTCTGATTACCAAGCTCATTAGTGGCCACACAGTAATAAACTCCTCCATCTGTTACATTCAATCTGTAAAAGTCTCCTTCAGATACAGTCTTGTCTCCGTCTGTGCTGATCTTGAACCAGGTGAAGCTGCTGACAGGAGGCTTGGCTCTGCTGGAGCAGGTCAGGTTCACCCAGCTACCTGCTGACACCAAACCTGATGGACTGATGGAGGCTGAGGTGTCCTTGGGGGCATCTGAGGAAAATGTCACATTAAGTGTGTTGATTAAAATCAGCTTCATGTGCTGACAGGATCCAACAACAAACTCTGGTTGTCTTACATGAAACACTGAGAGTCTCTTGTGTCTCTGCTGTCCTGACGTCTCTTCCTTCATTCACAGGATATGTGGCAGAACAGCTGATGTTGTATCCATCATGTTTGTCTGACAGAGTGATGGTCTCCTGGATTTGAGTTGTAAAGGTTCCATCTGTGTTTTCCTCTCTGTTGTTGTGAGGGTCTTGTTGGAGACTCCAGGTGAGTTTAGGAGGGGAGTGTGGACAGGGAGTGAAAGCTGAGCAGCTGATGGTGACAGACTCCTTCTCCTTCAGATCGACTTTAGAGATTTTAATTCTGGGACTCAGAGAATCTGTGGTTTCAAATCACAACTTTAGAAATTAGAATTTTTGATTAAGTTGTTATGACACCACACTCCTAATCTGATATCATGTTTGTAATGAACATAAATGACTTCCTGTAGCTGCATCAGGTTCAAATCTTTGACACTTGCCTACACACTGTTCAACTCAACAACACCTGTCTAACTGAATTTCCTCATCCAGGTCTACAAACTATGCTGCCCTCTGTGCTCTGCCAATGATCAGCATCTAGTGGTTCCTTCACCACACAGCAAAGGATCCCAGGCTAAATTCTTCAGCTCAGTGGTTTATATGATGGTTGATCGAGCTACTAAACTGTGCACACTCAGTAGTCTCACACCAATATTCAAAAATCTGCTGCAAACAAAACTCTTTACCAATTTGCAGTACACTTTAATCTGTCTCTTACTTGTATCTCATAAAACAGAAACATTTCTTCTCCTACGACTTTGATTTAATAATTTCTCCTTGACTTGTTTTAAATGTTTTAATGTTGTGTTTAAACTGCTTCTTTATTTTATGGTTGATCTTTCCAGGCCATAAATTGGGAAAAATAAACAAACTATGTCTTGTTCTGTGAACATTCACTGGCTGCTGTCAGGAAGAGAAAAGAACTGAACATTGTTCTTACCGTTAACTGTTATTTGAAGAGGATCACAAACAGCTGTCGCCTTGAATGGTCCGTTCTCGATTCTGAAGTAGTATGTGTCTGTGTATGTTGTGGTTAAATTAGAAAATAGAGTGGTGCAGTTAGTTTGACTCAGGTTTCCAGTGATCTTCATTAGATATTTGTTAACTGTCTCACTACTTTTAATCCAAACTCCAAAGATTTGTCTGCTGCTGTTAAATGTTGCTTCTCCTGTTTTTGTGCTAAAGTTACATGGGATCATCAAACAGGATCCACTCAGTGCTTCCATCTTCTGTGGTGCAGTAATGATGAGGTTTATTGGTGGAGAACAAGCAGCCAAAGCTCCTGTAAAACCAGGTTTATTATTAACATGATGGAAAAAATCAGCAGCATGTTGCACAATTTTCTCATTTTTAATCATTAATTTCTTCATTATCAGTCAGAAAGTTGAGACCAAATCCACCAATCATTCAGTCAAAGTCAACATATCTATACTTAAACATGTCTCCTAATAAAAGTTGCTGAACAACAAACTCACCTGGAAGAAAGAAGACACTCAGTAACATGTTGACTGTCACCATGTTCACAGACAGGACTGTCATCAAACTCATCAGCTGCATTCACAAACACAACAATACAGTAAGATTTTAGAAAATATTAATATAAATGTATTTTTCACATTTGCATAAAGAACAGAAAGATTATCAACAATATCTGTAGAATTGCACTGGGAAATCTGATATTTAATATCTATTGTAAATAAAAAAACACAGACAAAGAAGGGAAGTAAATAAACAACAAGCGTCAGTGGAAGAGTCACATGATGTGTTTTTACATTAAGAAAATCAAATATTTTCTTACCAAAGAAGTTCACATCAACAAAAGCAGGAAAGAGAATTTATGATGTGAAGCAACAACAGCTCCAGTAAAACACAGATGACTTCTGTGATTGCACAGAGTGAGTCCAGTTAGTTTATAGATCAGAAAAAACAGAAGTTCACACATTTTACTGATCGTGTCCTGTCAGTATCTTAGTAAACTGGCAACAGCAAACATGAATACTATACAGAAATGTATAAATAACTATGTACAGTCTTGATGTATGACTTCATTCACACTTTTTGTTTTCACATCATCTTACACATTTGAGTACAGCCATTTTGTTTAAAACCTAGTCTTAGCCCCAAATTGCTCTTTAAACATCTTATATCGTGAGGACCGGCAAAAACGTCCTCACTTTGTAAAAATGTCCTCAGTCGAATGGTTAAAATTTCATATTAGTCTTCACACACACACATATTTTTTTCCACAGTCCTTAGGAGGATCATTGACATATTCCATTTCCTATCCTCTTACTCTAACTACCTGAGTAACACAGCTGAATACTGACCCTGAACAAAATATAACTCTAAATCGAAAACTTAAACAAAGCTCTAACACCACAAATGCTCTTTAATCTTGTGAGGACCGTAGAAAAGGATCATTTTCTCTGCACATTTTAATCAGCCCTGATGTTTCAGTGCTTTGTTGTGATGTTCACTTCCCTCCTCTGTCTGTTCTGCTCACAGTGTGGTCGTGACACCGTTTATCTTCTGTCATCATCACCAGCTCCACTCCTCCATCACGCTTCTCTCTGTGACTTCATGTTCTACTCTCTACCAAGAATAACACCTCTGTGGTGTGAACTGCTTTTGTTACTTCCTCATCTTGTCAAGTGTGACAACAGATCATGTTTGACTCCACCAACAAAGCCCCTTTGCCACAATAGTTGATAAAGTGAGTGTTCACATGTTGATGCTCATTTAGAGATTGAGGCTTACCGACCTTCAGTCTGAGAACAGACTGAGCAGTTCACCTGCATCACAGGTCAGAGACTATTTCTAAAGTAAGACAAGTGAGAAATGACTTCTAATTTGATCAGCATAACAATTATAATGTTTACAGAGTGACTGATTACAAGTTGGAAGCAACAACCTGTGAAGCTAATTACAGGACACTCTTTAGTTTAACATGTCCCTATGGTCAAATTATTTTTCCCCTGAAGTCATAGACACTGTGTCATTTGTATTTTTACTGTTACAGTATCTGAAGGTGATGGTTTAAGTTACTAGTTCACTTATACCAGTGACATTATATTACACCTTGATGGTCACTTGTGTCTCTTCTCTAGACTGAAGAGACTAAGATGAAAAGAACAAACTGTAAAGTTTGTTTAAACTGTGAAATTAACTGCACGTGATTCAAGTCATGTTCATCTATGAAGCATGAAGAAGGAAGTATCACGACTTGGGCTTCTAGGCCAAGCTCAGTCATTTTATTGATTTAATAACACATGAGGGAGGCAGCAGGATGAATTCAGAGGTCCACAGAAACATTTAGTCTGCTATTGTAGCCTGACAGTGTAACAAACACAAATGACTTGGCCTTGAAATTTGGATTTTTAGAAGGTGGTTAGAAACTCTTTTATTGAGTACATATTTTCAAATGCAGAATCAAAGTCTTTATTATATTTATAAAATACAAATTAATGCATGAGTGTATGACACTGAGGTGTAAAATACAACAGTGATATTAACACCGCGACAAAACAGTCTTAAACTATAAATGTCCTTCAGTGTTAATGTGTGTGTCATGTTGACTAGTTCAGTTTCCAGAGCTTTATTTGATACAACAATGCGAGAGATTAGCACGTGATAACTTAACATTTGGAGTCAAACATTATGGAAGGGTACAGTAGTTGTGCTAGCACTAATGGGACCCTCTTCCTCTGCACAAGCTAACTGATGGTCCGAAGTCCATTAAGGCAAGAAATGTCTCTGGTGGTGAGTAGTAGCGGTGAAGATACTGAAGCTTTCTGAAAAACTAAATCAGTTTGAATTAGTTATGTTGCGGATTCCTTGTTTCCAAACATTTGAAACAGTTCAAAGTGGCGACATCTGCTGGTCAGTTTGTAACTGCCTCCTTAAAGGAACTAAAAGATTCAGTCCTAACTTCTCTGACATGTTTTGACAGAACATCTGAGAATCATAAGCTCCAACTTGTGGTGGCTCTGAGGTCTGACACTATGTGTGCGGTTGTAGTTTTTCTCCTGGTTCAGTTTGACTGTGTGTTTTGAATCTGTTCTTCTTCTTTCTGCCTTTAGATCCTCTGTTTTTTCTGATCTGTCTCTGACTCAACTACAACTCACCTGCTTTCTGTTAGTAACTCAGTCCTTCACTAGTTACTCACTACTTTAGATAGCTGACACTTTCCTTCACTCACTGTTTCCTGCTGCAACATCACAGCCACATTTGTCTGTTGCTCCGCTGACCTGGTTGCTGAACTCTTGCTTGGTTTTTGGACTGTTCTAAACCTGATCCTGTTTAGTCTGACTGTCTGATGTCTTTACTTACATGAATGTGTGTCTGCCTGCTGTGTTCTCTGTTCACTGCCTGGTTGGGTTTTTTATTAAAGAACAATAATTTTAACTATGTCTATTTGAAATATTTAAATTAGATGATAACATTTTTACACCACACTTTAATCTTGGTTTGTGTAGAAACACTAGCTAGTTCCTTTTATACAGTGTCAGATATGTAAATATCAAAACAGTCACATGAGAGCAGCAGATAAATATAAATAAGTTGATAAGAGACAGGAAAAAGCTGCAGGATGTGGAGCTCTGAGTTTCTCTTAACTCAACTGTTGACAGTGACAATAATATTTTTATGTTCAGGCTTCACTGACTTCTTCTACATCAGCTGACATAAAAATAAAAGAGCATAGAAAAATGAATCCAGTCGTTATTGACATTTATCAGACGCTCTTATCCAAAGAAACGTACAAGTGAGTTATAAGGTACAAGCCACAGGCAGAGGAAGCATTAAGAGGTCTTGTCTAATGACCTCTACTGGAGGTCGGCCACAGCTGGGATTTAAACACTGGTCTCCTACATGGAGGGTGGTGATGTTACCACTACACTATCCAGCTGCAGTTATTTCTTCACCTGAACGTAGAGATCCTCTGGGTCAGCAGTCAGTGATAAGCTGTTTGCTGTCTTGAACATTTTGACCTGTGAATACACTGTGTCCTGCTGCTGTCCACTGTCCTGCACTGAGTCAGAGGATGTTGAAATACTGTAATTTCACCATTGGGTGGCAGTATCGGCTGTAACATTGTTGTCTTGTTTGTGAAGAGGAAATAAAGAGAACAGGGAGACTTGTGTTTGAAATCCATCAGGTTATGGGCCCAGAGAATGCTAAAAGGCTGTTTTCACTGTATTTTCAGGGTTAAACAGTGTTGTGAGTTTTTTTTTTTTTTCGACAATGGATGATAAGCTGTTCATAGACAAGCTGAGCGGTCCGGAAAATTGGGCAACATGGAAGTTTCAAATGGAGCACTTGTTAAAGGCTAAAGGTCTGTGGGGCATGCTAACGGAGACTGAGGCGCTAGCCGCGGACGCCAACGCACAAGCACAAGTGGAGTTTACTAAACGGAGAGAGAAAGCATTAAGATGGACAATCTGACGCTGCAGTTTGTTTAACAAGCTTTAATCAATGAAGACCAAAAGTGGGTAAATGCAAATGAAAGTTACAGCGGTGATACTAAAGGTGGTGCATCAGCTATGTCATCTCAGTTTCGGGGAACTGTACCGGACAACTCCGACTGGACTGGATGGAAGTATAAAGCCAAAAAGAAAACTCACAAGGCTAAAAGCATGATGTGTGATGAAGGTGGAAGCGCCTTTGTCACCAAAGAGGCAAATCCAACTGACACACCACAACAGTTTGAATTGTTGATAGATTCGGGAGCATCAAAGCACATGACATGTGATAACAACATTCTTCAAGATTACTAGTAGTTCATAGAAGCACTGTCTGTGAAGCTCGGTGACGGCAGGGTGGTTGATGCCCTAGGAATAGGAAATGTCAAATTAAAAGTTACTTTCAAAACAAGTAGAGCAAAATATTTTGTGACTTTTATTGATGATTACTCCAGATGCTGCAAAGTGCACTTCCTAAACCACAAGAATGAGGTGTTAAAGAAATTCAAAGAATTTGAAAGAACATTCACAAATGAGTGTGGACAAGCTGTTAAAAGACTCAGAACAGACAATGGGGGTGAGTACACATCAAGAGAGTTTCAAGAATATTTGAAAGGTCAAGGCATCCAACATGAAGTGACTGTACCTCACTCACCACAGCAAAATGGTGTTGCAGAGAGAAAGAACAGGACATTAGTTGAAGCAGCTAGAAATATGCTGTCACATGCTAAATTGTATGTTTCTACCTCTGGTAGAAATCTTCTGTATGTCCCTGATGTCAGAAAGACTACTAGAGGCGACAGAGCCTTTTCAGTTAGAGCCCCTAAACTCTGGAACAGCTTACCCGAGGAAATAAGATCAGCTGACTCAGTAACATCTTTTAAAACTCTCCTTAAAACATACCTCTACCGGCGAGCCTTTTGCGATCTTCTGTAAGCTAAAACAAATCTGCCCTTGGGAGGACTCTCCATTAGATTACAATGTCTTTACGTTGGAACTGGTCTTCCCAAGGACCGATGTGGTAGTTGTTTGTATTATTGTTTTGTTTGTATAACTGTTTCCTGCACCCCAACCGGTCGAGGCAGATGGCCGTTTGACTTGAGCCTGGTTCTGCTGGAGGTTTTTCCTCTCCACCGTTTGCCTAGTGCTTGCTCAAGTTGATCTTGTTGGTCTACATGTGTTTCTTGTCTGTCTTGTGAAGCACTTTGTAACTTATGTTTAGAAAAGTGCTCTATAAATAAATTTATTATTATTATTATTATTATTATTATTATTAAGTTGCCAAAAATGTACTGGGCAGAAGCTGCAGCAGCTTACTGTACATTCAGAACAGGCTGCCTACATCTGTACTGAAGCAAGAGACACCCTATGAGAGATGGTGTGGAAAAAAACCTGACATGAGTCACATGAGGGTTTTTGGATGCATTGCTTATGCACATATTCCAAATGAGAAGAGACAGAAACTGGACAAAAAGGCTATGAAGCTTCGTTTTGTAGGCTATGCAAGCAACGCTAAGGGTTATCGCTTATATGATGAAGAGAAAAGGAGGATTTTAGTCTGTCGGGATGTTGTTTTCAATGAAACAAACTTTGACTGGAAACAGGAAGCAGAAGAGTCTCGTCTTGAGAATGAGGTAACTGTGGACACAGATGAGAATGAAACACATCAAAACAAATAAGGATACATCACCAGGACAGGAACACCTGGTGTGCAAACTAAAAAAATCAATCTATGGACTGAAGCAATCTCCTCGTTGCTGGAGCAAAGCCTTCAGAGTTCATGATGGAACTTGGTTTTAAACAGAGCACATCAGATCCCTGTGTGTTTGTGAGATTAAGACAAGAGCTTGAGATACTTGCAGTTTACGTGGATGATCTCATTCTGATAACAGATTCGACTGAGAGAACGAACGAGCTGAAAGCAGCTCTCAAGAAGCGCTACAAGATGAAAGACATGGGTGAGCTGTCCTACATCCTGGGCGTCTCTGTGGTCCAAGACAAAGAGAAGAACTGTGTCTTTCTACATCAGAAGAACTATATTGAAGCCATACTTAAGAAATACGGGATGGAAAATGCTAATCCTGTAGCAACTCTTGCTGATACCAGTGTGAAACAGAAAAAATAATGATGGTGTTAGTAAACCAGTACACCAACAAAACTATCAGTCAATGGTGGGAAGTCTGCTGTATGCTTCAATAGCCACACGACCAGACATAGCTCAAGCTGTGATGCTGTGTCAAAGTTCAACGCAGATCCCAATACTGCTCATCTGACTGCTGTGAAGAGGATATTCCGATACTTGAAAGGGACAGTGAATCTTGCCCTTAAATATGAGCGGTCAGACTCTGGATCTTTAAATGGATTTTCAGATACGGACTGGGCTGGTGACCGAGATGACCGACGCTCAACAACAGGCAACATGTTTCAAGTTAGTGGAGGAGCGGTGAGCTGGCTGAGCAAGAAACAGGCAACAGTTGCACTATCAACGGCAGAAGCTGAGTATGTTGCAGTTAGTCAAGCTGCTCAAGAAGGGGTTTGGCTGAGACGTTTACTATGTGATCTTGGAGTGGAGGATACACCCACGGTGATCCTGGAAGACAACCAAAAAATCCAGTGGATCACTCCAGGACTAAACACATAGACATTCGATATCACTACATCCGTGAATGTGTGCAAAATGGACAAATAAAACTACAGTACTGTCCAACAAAACATATGAAAGTAGATATTTTGACCAAGCCGTTGACCAAACAGAGGTTTGAAAGTCTCAGAGGAGAGATTGGACTTTGTTTTTATGTGAGAATAATTGAATATGACAGGTGAATGCTGAATGCAACTTGATCATATAAAGATGTTTCCTTTTTTCAGTAAAATCAATATATAGATAAGGAATGTAAAAAGCAAGAAATAATTAAGTTTCTCAAGGTTACTGAATACAAATAAGCGAGTTTAAAGACAGATATATGGAATTTAAGTTGTTTTGTCTTTTCAAAGGAGAGTAGCCAACTTGTGAAGAAGAGAAGGGCTCTGTATTGTTTAAAGTCCTAAATATTGTGAAATGAAGTGGGAGTGTTGAAATACTGTAATTTCACCATTGGGTGGCAATATCGGCTGTAACGTTGTTGTTTTGTTTGTGAAGAGGAAAAAAAGAGAACCGGGAGACTTGTTTGAAATTCCTCAGAGGACGCTTCAGTTTGCAGCTTGGAGAAGCTGATCTCTCCATAATGGATGTTTTCTTCTTCTTCTTGTTCTTTACTGGCTGCACATCCACCTGTTTGATCCTATAACAAATAAGAAATGTTGTGAGGTGAAACTTCAGTTGGGTCCTTCAACAAATATTTAGACAAATCTTAAACTGACTGAATGAATTTTTATACAAAGCTAAACTTCATCATAGATCAGAGACAGTTCGGATCAAAGTTTTACAGTCAGTGACAACGTGAACAGATGTAAAACAACTTTACTGTACAGGAACCGTCGGGTTTCCTGCCTCGTCCCCGTCCTGTTGGGGTTTTTTGTCTCCCCCTCATGTTTCCCTGGTCTCCCGTCCTCCACTCTCTGGGACTCATTGACTGACTCATTTTACCTGTGTGTCCCTTTTGTTTTATAAGCTCCCCTCAGTCTTCTGTTCAGTGCTGGTTTGTTGTTCATCACATGTTATTCTCCTCCATGACTCTGGTTGGTCCGTTAAGTATCTTCTCGTTTGTTGCTGGATCCCGTTGGACTCTTCTTTTGTTTGTTGGACTTTGTTTCCCGTCTTGTAAGTTTGTGTTTTGCCTGCTACTGCAGTACCTTCTTCATTGTTACTTTGTATTGTCTCGTTTGTATATCTCTTCACGTTTTCCTGCCTTCGGCAGTGATTTTTGTTGCTGTTTCTTATTCAGTGAGTTTGTAGTTCGTGCTTAGTCGTGCTTTGTTTGGTTAGTCAGTTCTTTGTGTGTTTGGTTTATTGATTCTTATTTTGCCTGCGTTTCTGCAGTGTTTTCAGTCGTGAATTTGTCAGTTTATGGTTTTGTTTGTACTTTCCTTCCATGTTGTTTCAGGTCTCTTTACGTTGTTGTAAAATGTTTTAATTTTGATGTTGTTCAACTGCTTCTTTATTTTGCTGTTTGTGTTGATTGTTTCAGTCAAATATATAAACAAATTATTAATTTCTTCTTTACACAGTTTAAAATATTTAACAAATGTCGTCATGGGACAGAAGATATTGTTCACTTTGTTCTGTGAACATTCACTGGCTGCTGTGAGGAAGAGAAAAGAACTGAAAATCTTTTTTACCTGTAACATTTATTTGAAGAGGATCACAAACTGCTGTTGCTCTGAATGGTCCGTTTTCGATTCTGAAGTAGTATGTGTCCGTGTATGTTATTAAATTAGAAAATAGAGTGGTGCAGTTTGTCTGACTCAGCTCTCCAGGAAAATTTATTTGATATTAACTGTCCCTCTACTGTTGTAGATCACATTTTCTGTTTTGTGGCCCAACATGGATTCACTTTTAATCCAAACTCCAAAGATTTGTCTGCTGCTGTTAAATGTTGCTTCTCCTGTTATTATTAAAGTTACATGGGATCATCAAACACGATCCACTCAGTGAAATTTTTGATTTTCCTGTTCAGTATTAATCATCAGTTAAAGTAGTAACAGTAGCTCTGTCTGCACTGTCTGCTTTGTTTCTACCCAGTAAAATCTTCAAAGTCACTGAACCAACAGCTGCAGCTGAAACAAAGCTGTGACTGAGACACATGTTGATGTCTGATGTGTCTGTGTATTAATATTGCAACACACGGTAACACAGAATACAGAATGTGGTTTGGTGCTGTGTTGCTGAACCAAAGTCTTCCTGAAAACAGACCTAGTCTCGTTGACAGCATATACGTTACTTTAAAACCTTCTTTAGCCCGGAGACTGTGGCCTCATTGATTTCTCAAAAGACTTTCAGATTGTGGTTCCTCAGACCACAGAACAGTTATCTACATCACCTTGGACTACACTATCCAGTTGGCTGCTGCTGGATAGTGTAGTGATAAGATCTTTGCCTTGTACCTTTTGGATAAAAGCGTCTGCTAAAGCTCGACTCAGGCCCAGAGAAGGCAGCAACATTTCTGAGTGTTTACATATGTTGGTGAAGGTTCTAAAGTTTCACTTTAAAGACTTAATTTGATTTTTTTTTTTTTGTTATATTTTATACTAGAGGTTTAACTTGAATGATTGAATGATTCACTGACTCACTCATTTTAACCCTTTGTCTGATGTTGAGGTCTGTGAGACCCATATTCAGTGTTTCAGTGGTAACACTAGGTTTTATGGTTTGGGTTAGAGTTAGGTTTTTGTCCATCATTGTATGAGAGTGTGGCTACAAGAGGAAGAAATTCAAGATGTATCAAATGCAACAATTTCAATCCTCTGTTGTTCTTCTTAACCTTACTGCTCATATCCTGTGATTATCTGACACCTTTCAAACTGACTAATTCCTCCTAAAACATTAGCACAGCTACTGCAGGACTTTGTCTTCTTACAAATCCTAAAATAAAACAATCCATCATGTTAATAAATGTTTCTAAATATTGTTTATTCAGATCATGATGTGAGACTGACCATCTGTACTAATCTCTGGAGTTTAACACAAGTTATTGGAGGTACTGACAGTAAAATAAGCACTAGCAACAGAACCACTATAACCACTTTTCAAACACATGCAGTAGAAAAACACAATAAGAAATGAATATAGAATAAATTACACAGTAAATGTTCCAACATAACAACTTCCTCTTCTCATGTTGATGACTCAGTCACTGTGTTGACAACATCTGCTGCTGCTGCTGCTTTGTCCTGTGGACATGAACCAACACAGAGAGGGTGGTGTCAGTGCTCTGTGGTGAATTTACTGCAGCTCAAAGAGTTTCAGTCACAGTTTAGGAGCTTTTACACAACAGCTGCTTAACGTCATTAGTGAAGAACGTGGTCACACGTTACAGTGGAGTTATTGGACCAATGTCAGTGTTGAATTTACAGGTTGTCGGTCTTCCCCCAAGTGGTCAATAATAATATACATAAACATTGTTTTTTTATTTATTTCAGGTTACTACAGTTTAGTTCTATTGTTTTTGTATAATTAAATCAAAAACCCACCTGAGCTATTTAAAATGATCTATTATGATGAGCCTCTTCTGCTCTAGTAACTCACCTCAACTGGTGTGTTGAAGAATCTTGATCTAAACCAGCTGAAAGAAATAGAAAAAGTGAAGAAGTGAGGTTTTATTTTTCATGGCATTAATGATTAGGATCTGTCTCAAACAGTTAAACCAGATAATTAGTTTGTAGCTGGATAGAAAAGTTTGTCTCACCACTCAAAGATGATCATCGTACTGACAAGAATCAGGATTACCAGGGTTCTTAGTAGAACTTGGAAACTAATCAGAAAAGCATCTAACAAAAAGGAAAATGTTACAAAACTAAAACATCACAAAACATTTTTAACATCCTGTTGACAGTTGAATGTTTAAATCATTTCTTCATCCACAATAGAACAATCTGTCTCGATCACTGTTGTTTACTCTGAAACCATAAAACTGTTTATGAGTTTTGATCGATTCTAATCTGTCATTACTGATCAGGAATCAGACAAACTTAACAGGGTTTGCTCTGCAGGAGCAGGTCAGGTTCACCACACTGCCAACTGATACTGGATCAGTGGGACTGATCATCATTGAAGTGTCTCTGGGAGAGTCTGGAAGATTATATGTTTGTCTATAAACTTCACAACACTAAAGAAAATTAAGAAACGTATTCCACTGTCAACAAGTAGTTTTAGACTTGTTGTATTTAACTTATCATAATCTTATTATTAAATTTAAACAAATAATTTACAATTTCTGCTGTGATTCTTCTACCAGATGTAGTACAGTTCAGTATTTACCTTTAATATTCAGGTGGATCTCCGGTGATCTCTGATTACCAAGCTCATTAGTGGCCACACAGTAATAAACTCCTCCATCTGTTACATTCAATCTGTAAAAGTCTCCTTCAGATACAGTCTTGTCTCCGTCTGTGCTGATCTTGAACCAGGTGAAGCTGCTGACAGGAGGCTTGGCTCTGCTGGAGCAGGTCAGGTTCACCCAGCTACCTGCTGACACCAAACCTGATGGACTGATGGAGGCTGAGGTGTCCTTGGGGGCATCTGAGGAAAATGTCACATTAAGTGTGTTGATTAAAATCAGCTTGATGTGCTGACAGGATCCAACAACAAACTCTGGTTGTCTTACATGAAACACTGAGAGTCTCTTGTGTCTCTGTCCTGACGTCTCTTCCTTCATTCACAGGATATGTGGCAGAACAGCTGATGTTGTATCCATCATGTTGGTCTGACAGAGTGATGGTCTCCTGGATTTGAGTTGTAAAGGTTCCATCTGTGTTTTCCTCTCTGTTGTTGTGAGGGTCTTGTTGGAGACTCCAGGTGAGTTTAGGAGGGGAGTGTGGACAGGGAGTGAAAGCTGAGCAGCTGATGGTGACAGACTCCTTCTCCTTCAGATCGACTTTAGAGATTTTAATTCTGGGACTCAGAGAATCTGTGGTTTTAAAACACACATTTAAAAATTAAAGGATTGAGATTAGGACTTGACAGTTCTGTGCAACACTGTCTTCAAGTAACAGTACTTTTCACTGGGTACACAAACTTTGCTGGTAGCAGCATTTTTCTAATAAAATAAAAACAGACATTAGATGTACACATCTTGGATTTTGAATGTTTTCCAATGTCTTTAAACAGTTTGTGTTGTTTGTTACAGTCAAATAGAAAAAAATAATAACCATTAATTTTATATTTCCACATTATGAAATATTTTACAAATATCACACAAGACAGAAAAGTCTCTCAGGTTGTTCTGTGAACATTCACTGGCTGCTGTCAGGAAGAAAAAAGACCTGAAAATCTTTTTTACCTTTTACTGTTATTTGAAGAGGATCACAAACAGCTGTTGCTCTGAATGGTCCGTTCTCGATTCTGAAGTAGTATGTGTCTGTGTATGTTGTGGTTAAATTGGAAAATAGAGTGGTGCAGTTTGTCTGACTCAGGTTTCCAGTGATCTTCATTGGATATTTGTTAACTGTCCCACTACTGTTGAAGATCACATTGTTTGGATTTTTGCCAAAATTTGAATCATTTTTAATCCAAACTCCAAAGATTTGTTTGCTGCTGTCAAATGTTTCTTTTCCTTTTCTTGTGCTAAAGTTACATGGGATCATCAGACAGGATCCAATCAGTGCTTCCATCTTCAGTGGTGCAGTAATTAAAAGATGCGACTTCTGAGAACAAGCAGCCAAAGCTCCTGTAAAACCAGTTTTATGATTAAAATGATGGAAAAATTCTTTGTAAGAAGACAAAACTCAAATAGACAAAAAAAAAAAACAGCAGTGTGTTTTGTTCCGTTCTCATGTTAATGGTTCATTTCTTACTGATGAAATATTAGCAGTTAGCAACAACTCTTCATTCTCCATAAATCCAACGACAGATTTGACCAAAATTAGTCAAAGTCGATAAATCTTCACTAACATTTGTCTCCAAATAAATGTTGGTGAACAACGAACTCACTTGGAAGAAAGAAGACACTCAGTAACATGTTGACTTTCACCATGTTCACAGACAGGACTGTCATCAAACTCATCAGCTGCATTCACAAACACAATAATACAATGAGATATTAGCAAATATTAACATGAATTTCTTTTTCATATTTGCATAAAGAACAGAAAGATTATCAACAACATCTGTAGAACTGCACTGGGAAATCTGATATTTAATATCTATTGTTAATAAAACCACAGACAAAGAAGGGAAGTAAATAAACAACAAGCGTCAGTGGAAGAGTCACATGATGTGTTTTTACATTAAGAAAATCAAATATTTTCTTACCAAAGAAGTTCACATCAACAAAAGCAGGAACCAGAATTTCTGGTGTGAAGCAACAACAGCTCCAGTAAAACACAGATGACTTCTGTGATTGCACAGAGTGAGTCCAGTTAGTTTATAGATCAGAAAAAACAGAAGTTCACACATTTTACTGATCGTGTCCTGTCAGTATCTTAGTAAACTGGCAACAGCAAACATGAATACTATACAGAAATGTATAAATAACTATGTACAGTCTTTATGTATGACTTCATTAACACTTTTTGTTTTCACATCATCTTACACATTTAACTACAGCCATTTTGTTTTCTCTTTTATAACGATTTAGTTTATATATATCCTCACTTTGTAAAAATGTCCTCAGTCTAATGGTTAAAATTTCCTATTAGTCTTCACACACACACACTCTCTCTCACACACACACACACACACACATTATTTTCACAATCCTTGGGAGGATACTCTAATCTTACTCTTAACTATCTGAGTAACACAGCTGAATACTTACCCTGAACAAAATATAACTCTAAATCCAAAACTTGAAACGCTCTTTAATCTTTTGAGGACCGTAGAAAAAGATCATTTTCTCTACACATTTTAATCAGCCCTGATGTTTAAGTGCTTTGCTGTGATGTTCACTTCCCTCCTCTGTCTCTTCTGCTCACAGTGTGGTCGTGACACCGTTTATCTTCAGTTCATCACCAGCTCCACCCCTCCATCACACTTCTCTCTGTGGCTTCATGTTCTACTCTCTAACAAGAATAACACCTCTGTGTTACTTCCTCATCTTGTCAAGTGTGGGAACAGATCATGTTTGATTCCACCAACAAAGCCCCTTTGCCACAATATTTGATAAAGTGAGTGTTCACATGTTGATGCTCATTTAGAGATTGAGGCTTACCGACCTTCAATCTGAGAACAGACTGAGCAGTTCACCAGCATCACAGGTCAGAGACTATTTCTAAAGTAAGACAAGTGAGAAATTACTTCTAATTTGATCAGCATAACAATTATAATGTTTACAGAGTGACTGATTACAAGTTGGAAGCAACAACCTGTGAAGCTAATTACAGGACACTCTTTAATTTAACATGTCCCTATGGTCAAATTATTTTTCTCCTGAAGTCATAGACACTGTCTCATTTGTATTTTTACTGTTACACTATCTGAAGGTGATGGTTTAAGTTAATAGTTCACTTGTACCAGTGACATTATGTTACACCTTGATGGTCACTTGTGTCTCTTCTCGACTGAAGAGACTGAGATTCATCTCTACCATAATGATGAAAAGAACAAACTGTAAAGTTTGTTTAAACTGTGAAATTAACTGCACGTGATTCAAGTCATGTTCATCTATGAAGCATGAAGAAGGAAGTATCACGACTTGGGTTTCTAGGCCAAGCTCAGTAATTTTATTGAGTTAATCACACATGAGGGAGGCAGCAGGATGAATTCAGAGGTCCACAGAAACATTTAGTCTGCTAATGTAGCCTGACGGTGTAACAAACACAAATGACTTGGCCTTGAAGTTGGGATTTTTAGAAGGTGGTAAGAAACTCTGTTATTGAGTACATATTTTCAAATGCACAATCAATGTCTTTATTATAGTTATAAAATACAAATGAATGCATGAGTGTATGACACTGAGGTGTATAACAACAAACTGATATCAACACCATGACAAAATGACATAACATATTTGAAAGGGGCTATACTCCACCTCTTTTATGCCCTGTTCAAACCACATGTCCAGCAATTGGTTTTACAAAATACAATTCCTGTTGCACTTGACTTGAGATTTTTAAATGGTGGTTAGAAACTCTTTTAATTAGTACATATTTTCAAATGCACAATCATATAAACAAATTAATGCATGAGTGTATGACACTGAGGTGTAAAATACAACAGTGATAGTAACACCATGACAAAATGACAAAACAGTCTTAAACTATAAATGTCCTGCAGTGTTAATGTGTGAGCATTAACACTGCATTAACATTGATTCTCCTCAGATTGGCTTGCTGTGTATAACCTGGATTGCATTCTGTTTTGGATTTTGGACTTCCCTCGGAACTGTTTTCTGTGTATGACTTGGACTGTGTTTTGACCTCAGCTGCTCTGCCATAGCCCCCGGTGTACAGCCGTTCTGTGTATGATCTGGACTGGCCCTGGACACTTGATTTCTGGCCTGCCCTTGTGACTCTGGTGTAGTGCTACTGTTGACTGTCTCTCCCCAGCTTGTCTCCTCAGCCTCTGCAACGCCACATGCTCCCCCGCCGTCCGCCATCTTGGAGGTGAATGACTCGGCCCTGTTTACTATGTTCTACAAATTAACCGAGAAAGTGAAAGACGAGTTGGCGACTCGGGAGCTCCCTGACCGGTTAGATGGTTTGGTAGATCTGGCTATTCGCATTGACCGTAGGATCAGTGAGCGAGTCCGGGAGCGCCTGCAGACCTATCCTCTTCCTCATCCTTCATACTCTCACCCTTCCGTCTCCCGTAGTCCAGCCCGGTCTCCTCCACTCCCTCATCTGAGCCTGCCAACCAGGGAGTAGGAGCAGTGCTCTCACAGAGATCCAAAGATGACAGTAAAATGCACCCTTGTGCTTTCTTTTCCAGACGCATGACCCCAGCAGAGCGTAATTATACTATCGGAGACCGGGAGCTCCTTGCCATAAAATTGGCACTGGAGGAATGACGCCACTGGTTAGAGGGTACTGATCAGCCATTTCTCGTTTGGACAGATCATAAAAACCTGGGCTCGGCAAGCTAGGTGGGCCCTGTTGTTTAATAGCTTCAACTTCTCTCTTTCATACCTTCCAGGAAACCGCAACATCAAGCCTGATGCACTTTTACGCCAGTTCGAGCCCCCGGATAGTCCAGACCATAATAACAGGTTTCGATGTAACACTCTTGGTCTTCCTCGTCCATGCTTGGGTTTCACTTCATATATTGGGATTCCTTCGCCCATATGCCGAACAACTACATGAACATCATCTTCCCAGTAGTTGCGGAATTTCCCAAACAGTTCCTCTTCAGTTGGGCAAAAAGTTGATTCTCAAACTCACCTCCCTGATCATGGTGGATTCGAGTTGGAAGTCCAAACTTTAAAGCATAGTCATTGAAAATCCGATCAGCAACAGTTTTGGCAGACTTCGAGGTGGTGGGATATGCCTGGGCGAAGCAGATGAAGAGGTCAACAATGACCAATATGTATTCATACCCGCCTTGGCATTTGTCCAGGTGGAGGAAATCAATGGACATCAACTCAAAGGGCTGCGTGGTGACAACATTGAACAGTGGGGCTCTTGTCTCTCTGCAGGGTATCTTTTGTTTCAGGCATGTTGAGGTTCTGGCCACATAGTGTTCTATGTTCTTTTTGCATATAGGACCAAAAGAATCTCTCTCTGATCAGTGATGTTGTTCAATCAATGCCTTGGTGGCCCATCTCATCATGCAGCTCCTTTAAAACTGTAGCTTTATACTTTTCGGGCAATATGAACTGTATTTTCCTGCCTTTCGAAAGAGGATGCCATCCTCATCCACGTAGAGTTTCTCCCAACATAGGAGGCATTTACTCTGACTGCTGAGGGTTTTCATCTTAGATCCAGATGGTTTTGTGTTAATGAGTTTGAGTTGTATCACTGGGCTTATATGTTGGTCGTCCTGTTGTGCTTGCCTGAGATCTGATGCAGAGATGGGCCTTAATCCGCTCTTACTCTCAATGTCACACAACAAGGGTGACGCAAACATTGCACATGCCCAAGGTGAAGAGTCTTGTGTCTGCAAGTTCCGCCACACACCTGAATCCTGTGGCATTTAGCTTGACACTGGACAATATGTATGTTAGGGGATTGTTGTCACTAAACACAATGAATGTTCAGCTGAGACAATCCTCCCTAGGTAGCGAACCCTGTGCTGCATTTGCTTGGTTTCAACTTTATCCCATACTTTCTTAGCTGCTGGAGTACATGCCTCACATGTGCCACATGATCTTCAAAGGACTGGCTGTAAACCAAAGTGTCGTCCAGGTAAGGAACACAGATATTGTCCCATAAATCCTCCAGACATTCCTCCATGCAGCGTTGAAATGCTGCAGGGGCGTTTAGCAATCCGAATGGAATCCTGATACATTTAAAGAGGCCCCAATGGAGTCACAAATGCTGTCAAGGGCTTGCTGGCTTCATCTATGAAGCCCTGATGGTAGGCCTTGCCTTGGTCTAGCACCGAAAACCAACTATTGCCTCCAAGGCTGTCAAGGATGTCCTGTACTCGTGGGATTGGTTGTCGATCAGGATGGGTTTTTCGATTCAGTTCTCTGTAGTCTATACAAAGGCAGAGACTACCATCTTTTTTCCTCACACACATGACTGGCGCAGAGTAGGGTGACTTAGACACTTGTATCCACCCCTGGGCAATAAGGTTGTGGAGATAGTCTTTTATCTCTTTGTAAAGTGGCTTTGGCACTGAGAGGTAAGTGCGTGCTACTGGCTCTATATCCCCACTACCACATCTGTAACAGTGGGTGCAGTACTCAACATTATTTTGACGACAGCTGAAACATCTTCGCTGCCATGCACAGTGTGAAGGATAGTGGTAGTGTTATCTGGCGAACCGTTGGTACTGGGCCACATCACCCCTTACTCCTGGTCCTGGGGGAGGCCAAAGATTTTTCCATTGTTGCTGGTGGGACGTACTCTTGAACTACTGGCGGGGCTGGGTGTTGAGGTGGTATTGGAGGGGATTGTCGGATTGACTCTTTTGTCTGGGCAGCTTCAGCAGCAAGTTCATTCAGTACATTTGGCTCTATCTTATTATCTTCTTATTAAGTGTCTTTATTTGAGTCTTTCTTTCTTTTCTCGGCTGATTCATCACATGACTAACGAGTGCACAACTGCTGGCCGTTGTTGCGTCATTTGCCTCCGAATGTTCTATCTCTCTCTCTCCGCCTCATTTGCACAGGCGATGTTCAGCTTTTCAAGGAGCAGTTTATCACAACAAGTCTGCTGTTGTAAGTACGGGAGGAGGTCGCTCCTGATACCATCATTCTGCAAGCCTATAAAAACAGTATGGAGGAACATGCCCTGCACAAGGATAGGGTCATATTTCAAAGCTGACTCAGCCTCCTGTGAAGCAAAAAGAATTCTCTGTCTCAAATCTGATCACAAAACTCTGTGGGCTTTCCTTACTACTCTGTACTTCTGAGGTTAGCTGTTTGTACAGTTCTGTTGCACCTTTTTCCTGATAGTGGAAGCAGATGTAGCATGTGCATTAAGGTATTTTATATTTCACCAATTATCCATCCATTGTTTTTGGTCTATATGGTCTATTTGGTCTGGTGTTATATGTTTGTATTATGTGCCTGGTATTGGATTTATTTTGAGGGAATTTTTATTTTCTGAATTTATTTTCGTTATGTGACCTCTGACCTTTTAGCGATGTCATTTCCTGTTAAGTCACGCTACTTTCCTCAATCGGCTTGAATGTTAATATGTTAAAACATGTTAATGATAAATGATAGTTCTAAACTTGTATTTCGACGTTAACAAATAGTGTTATTCTTGTCTAAGTGTCAGTATTTATTTATGTATTTTTTGTAGGACTGTACAGCACTGGAATAAAATGCTGAAGTTGGCGTTCGCAAGCTAGGTTTGTGGAGCATGCGGTCGGTTTCTCATGCGGTATTTGTGTTTTTTTTAAAGGTGTGCATGTGAGAGACCAGTCGTATGAAGTTGCTGTCCTGTTTTTATTTTATTTTATACAGAGCTCGGATGTGTGATCATCTTTTCGGTCCAGAGACAAAGAGTCAAGACAGGCCGGCTACACAGAGAATACGCCTCAAGGTGGGTAAAGTCAAATGTGGCTTTCCCTCAAGGTAACTGCGGAGTTGTAAACCTGGTGCTATGGCCCTGATCACTGCATCAACTATTTCTGGTTCAGAAAACCCTTTACTTATGCTTTTTTCAATTTGGTGGGCGAGACTTGAAAAACTAAGCTTCTCTTTTTGCCCCGGCTCACCAATCTGACCAGATATTTTGAACTCTCTGCTCCACTGAAATGGGAAACGTGTCTGCAGAGTCTGCTGCTGAGCTAGAACTTCAGCTTGTCTTGTGCTGCTACCACTAGTGTTTACTGACTCCTGGGCTGCACTAGGGTTTTCTTGAAGGGATAACCTCAATGCTAACTTCATTGCTTCTAGTTCTTTCATCAACCTTTCTTGCTCTGAAGGCACAACAGACTGTTCCTGTGCTACCCCAAGCCCTACTTCATCTAATGCTCTACTCTGAATAGAATTCATGTGATTCACTGATTTTGTCCCTTAACAATAACAGCTCGGCCATCTTCCACTTCATCCCTGTTTAAATGTTTTACAATAACTGAAATGAGGAAGGAACGGCTCTTGCCAGTGAAATCTATCTGTATCAAACCCTCAAGGTCAAGTACATTACAGATTTCAAGGAGAGTTTCTCTTGTCAACGGGTACAATGTTCCTATCACCTCAAGTTTGAAGTCCTCAAGTGTTGTTGAATCCATCCTCATTCCTGAACCCTCCGTGATATAAAATGCTCTATTGCTGCTGTTGTGCGATACAGAGGATAGTGAGGACAGCTGAGAAGATCATTGGAGTCTCTCTCCCCTCCATCACGGACATTTACACCACACGCTGCATCCGCAAGGCTACCTGCATTGTGGACGACCCCACCCACCCCTCACACCCAATCTTCACACTTCTGCCATCAGGGAAGCGGTTCCAGAGCATTCGGGCCCTCACAACCAGACTGTTGAACAGCTTCTTCCCTCAAGCCATCAGGCTCCTCAACACACACACAACAAACTGAACTGAACACACACACACACTGGATGTGATGCTGCATTATAACAATCTGTTATAATGTTTACATGTCTTTTTTTTTTTTTTTTTTGCACAAATCATTTGAACTTGATATTTTTGCACATCATTTCCACCATCGTTTTTATAGTACGTCAGATGTACATTGTACATTTCAGCTACTGGTCGCTGCTGTTTTTGTGTTCTTGTTGTTTTCAGACGTCTGTCTGCACTTTCTCTTTGTGTTTTTGCACTGTTTGCACTAGGTTGCACAGGATGCACTTTATGTGGCTAGGACAACTTAGCAGTCCTCAGCTCCATGTTCTCTCTTGTTACTGTCTTATGTAGCACCATGGTTCTGGAGAAACGTTCTCTCATTTCACTATGTACTGCTTCAGCTATATGTGGTTGGAATGACAATAAAGCTTCTTGACTTGACTTGTCATTTCTTAACATAATGATGGAATGTTTTTACTCTTTACTGAACTGAATGTTTATTGCCACATTATGGATGGGTACAGTAGTTGTGCTAGCACTAATGAGACTGTTGAACCTCTTCCTCTGCACAAGCCAACTGATGATCCAAAGTACGTTAGATTACTTGGTGAAGTACTGGGTGAGTAGTAATGGTAAAGATACTGAAGCTTTCTGAAAATCTAAGGTTGCTTTCACACTTACAGGCTATAGTTCGAATAAATCGCATCTATTTTCCCTCTTGGTGCGTTTTGTCCGGTGTGAGCACGGCAATCGCACTCGAGTGTCACCAAAACAACCGCACCGAGACCCCCAAAATGGGGTGGTCTTGATCCGCATCACTTAAGAACGCGTACCAAACCAAAACGGGACCAAACGCTGTAAATCTCGTGATTTGAGGTCTTTGGGTAGTGTGTAGAGTTTTCTTTTTTTGTTTGTCCACCAAAAACATGCTGTCTGATTAATGGAGGACAAAAGTGGAGATGTGAGGAGGTTACGTGTCTCACAGACACCAGGTCTGATGACTCGAATAATCAACGGGATGACCAACCTGTGTTAACATTAATAGTAAACTCATCTCTCTCCTGTCACACAAACGTACAGTAGTCCACAACACTTCACCATCTTCCTGTATTTACCTTTTCTGTTCCCGCGGCAGAAACATCTGACCAATAAGCGGAGAGGACGTTCTCGCATAGTTTGAAGTGACATGTTTTGGTTCGCTTGAATTTTTCTCGGTGTGAAACGAAACCGAACCGAGGAGAAACTGCTACAATGTTAGAAACTCATCAACTGATTCGGACCAAAGCAAACGAATTAAGGTGTGAAAGCGACCTGAATCTTTTAGTTCCTTTAAGGAGGCAGTGACCAGCAGATGTTGCTATTATGTTATGTTGCTGGTTCCTTGTTTCCAAACATCTGAAACAGTCACTAATGGCAACATCTGCTGGTCAGATTGTAACTGCCTTCTTAAGGGGATTAAAAGATTCACTCCAAACTTCTCTGACATGTTTTGACAGAACATCTGAGAATCATAAGCTCCAACTTGTGGTGGCTCTGAGGTCTGACACTATGTGTCCGGTTGTAGTTTTGCTCCTGGTTCAGTTTGACTGTGTGTTTTGAATCTGTTCTTCTTCTTTTTGCCTTTAGATCCTCTGTTTTTTCTGATCTGTCTCTGACTCAACTACAACTCACCGGCTTTCTGTTAGTAACTCAGTCCTTCACTAGTTACTCACTACTTTAGATAGCAGACACTTTCCTTCACTCACTGTTTCCTGCTGCAACATCACAGCCACATTTGTCTGTTGCTCCGCTGACCTGGTTGCTGAACTCTTGCTTGGTTTTTGGACTGTTCTAAACCTGATCCTGTTTAGTCTGACTGTCTGATGTCTTTACTTACATGAATGTGTGTCTGTCTGCTGTGTTATCTGTTTACTGCCTGGTTGGGTTTTTTATTAAAGAACAATAATTTTAACTGTGTCTATTTGAAATATTAAAATTAGATGATAACATTTTTACACCACACTTTAATCTTGGTTTGTGTAGAAACACTAACTAGTTCCCTTTATACAGTGTCAGATATGTAAATATCGAAACGGCCATGTGAGAGCAGCAGATAAATATAAATAAGTCGATAAGAGACAGAAAAAGCTGCAGGATGTGGAGCTCTGAGTTTCTCTTCACTCAACTGTTGACAGTGACAATAACATTTTCATGTTCAGGCTCCACTGACTTCTTCTACATCAGCTGACATAAAAATCAAAGATCATAGAAAATTCAAACCAGTCGTTTTTGACATTCATCAGATGCTTTTATCCAAAGAAACGTACAAGTGAGTTATAAGGTACAAGCCACAGGCAGAGGAAGCATTAGGAGGTCTTGTCAAATGACCTCTACTGGAGGTCGGCCACAGCTGGGATTTAAACACTGGTCTCCTACATGGAGGGTGGTGATGTTACCACTACACTATCCAGCTGCAGTTATTTCTTCACCTGAGCGTAGATATCCTCTGGGTCAGCAGTCAGTGATAAGCTGTTTGCTGTTTTTGACATTTTGACCTGTGCATACACTGTGTCCTGCTGCTGTCCACTGTCCTGCACTGAGTCAGAGGACGCTTCAGTTTGCAGCTTGAAGAAGCTGATCTCTCCATAATGGATGTTTTCTTCTTCTTCTTGTTCTTTACTGGCTGCACATCCACCTGATTGATCCTATAAGAAATAAGAAATGTTGTGAGGTGAAACTTCAGTTGGGTCCTTCAACAAATATTTAGACAAATCTCAAACGGACTGACTGAATTTTTATACAAAGCTAAACTTCATCACAGCTCAGAGACAGTTCTGATCAAAGTTTTATAGTCAGTGACAACGTGAACAGATGTAAAACAGCTTTACTGTACAGGAACAGTTCATGTTTGCTCACCTGACTCTGTTGAGCAGTTTGATGTTTTGACTTTAAACAACTGGAAGAAAAGTTTGAGGTTAAATCCACAATGTGACAGTAAAGAGTGAAGACTGATGGAAAACAGATTATTGAACGTTCAGATAAAATGTCAGCACCAGTAACTTAGTTTAATGATTTTTATACTGACCAAATACAGAGAATCAAGCAGATGAGAATGATGATCCCAAAGATTCCTCCAAGAACTAGAACCCATAGTGGAACAAGAGGTTCTAGATAGATAGATAAACAAGATCAATATAAGACAGCATGTGAATAAAAAGAGACATGATTTAATAGGGACACAATGTTTGCGGATGACATTGTGATTTGCAGTGAAAGTAGAGAGCAGGTAGAGAAACAGCTGGAGAGGTGGAGGTTTGCTCTGGAAAGAAGAGGCATGAAGGTCAGTGGTAGTAAGACAGAATATATCAGTCTAAACGAGAGGGATCAAGGTAGAAGCGTTAGGTTACAGGGGGCTGAGGTGAAGAAGGTGCAGGAGTTTAAGTACTTGGGGTTTGTTGGACTGGGTGGAGTAAAGTGTCAGCAAGACTCAAAGGAAAGGTGTACAAGACAGTGGTGAGACCAGCTCTGCTCTATGGGTTAGAGACGGTAGCAGTGAGAAAGAGACAAGAGGCTGAGATGGAGGTAGCAGAGATGAAGATGTTGAGGTTCTCTATAGGAGTGACCAGGTTAGAAAGAATAAGGAACGAGCAGTCAGAGAGGCCAGACTGAGGTGGTTTGGACATGTGCAGAGGAGGGATAGTGAATATATTGGTAGAAGGATGTTGGAGATGGAGCTGCAGGCAGGAGGACAAGAGGACGACCAAAGAGGAGATACATGGATGTGTTAACAGAGGACATGAGGTTGGCTAATGTTAGGGTAGAAGATGCCCTAGATAGAGTGAGGTGGAAAAGGATGATTCGCTGTGGCGACCCCTGATGGGAAAAGCCGAAAGAGAAGAAGAAGACACTCATGTAGCTATTACTGAAGTTCAGAGTGGAATAAATATAAATATAAATATAAATATAATCTAAGTACTTAGAGAAACAAACCAAAATCAATAATGGACAAAACAACAAAGAACATTTACACTAGTGAATTCAGTCAAAGAACATTATCCACTACTGTTACCTTCAATATTCAGATGGATCTCTGGTGATGTCTGATTACCAAGCTGATTAGTGGCCACACAGTAATAAACTCCTCCATCTGTTACATTCAATCTGTAAAAGTCTCCTTCAGATACAGTCTTGTCTCCGTCTGTGCTGATCTTGAACCAGGTGAAGCTGCTGACAGGAGGCTTGGCTCTGCTGGAGCAGGTCAGGTTCACCCAGCTACCTGCTGACACCAAACCTGATGGACTGATGGAGGCTGAGGTGTCCTTGGGGGCATCTGAGGAAAATGTCACATTAACTGTGTCGATTAAAATCAGCTTCATGTGCTGACAGGATCCAACAACAAACTCTGGTTGTCTTACATGAAACACTGAGAGTCTCTTGCGTCTCTGCTGTCCTGACGTCTCTTCCTTCATTCACAGGATATGTGGCAGAACAGCTGATGTTGTATCCATCATGTTGGTCTGACAGAGTGATGGTCTCCTGGATTTGAGTTGTAAAGGTTCCATCTGTGTTTTCCTCTCTGTTGTTGTGAGGGTCTTGTTGGAGACTCCAGGTGAGTTTAGGAGGGGAGTGTGGACAGGGATTGAAAGCTGAGCAGCTGATAGTGACAGACTCCTTCTCCTTCAGATTGACTTTAGAGATTTTAATTCTGGGACTCAGAGAATCTGTGGTTTTAAATCACAAGTTTAGAAAATTTAATTTTTGATTCAGTTGTTATGACACCATACTGCTAATCTGATACCATGTTTGTAATGAACATAAATGACTTCCTGTAGCTGCATCAGGTTCAAATCTCTGACACTTGTCTACACACTGTTCAACTCAACAACACCTGTCTACCTGAACTTTCTCATCCAGGTCTACAAACTATGCTGCCCACTGTGCTCTGCCAATGATCAGCATCAGCATCAACTCTTTTTCCAGTGCACTTGAATCTCATGAAACAGAAGCATTTCTTCTTATACCACTTTGCTTTTTGCCTGGATTCACTTGTAAGTTGCTTTGGACCTAATTCCCAACAAATGTAAATGTAATTATTGTATAAGTGTTGTATTTACATTTAGCCGAAGCTTTTACCCAAAGCAACTTACAAGTGACATACAAGAGTAGACATGGTAAGCATGAGGAGGTCTTGTCTAATGATCCCTACGGGAGGTCGGGATTTAAGCCTCAGTCTCCTGCATGGAGGGCAGTGATGTTACTACTACACTATACAACTGCCCATAAAATTTGTAATAGTATTTAAACTCTTTCTTTATTTTATGGTTGATCTTTTTAGTCCAATAAATTAAAACAATTAACATTATGAAGAGTTTCATAAACTATCTCTTGTTCTGTGAACATTCACTGGCTGCTGTGAGGAAGAGAAAAGAACTGAACATTGTTCTTACCTTTTACTGTTATTTGAAGACGATCACAAACAGCTGTTGCTCTGAATGGTCCGTTCTCGATTCTGAAGTAGTATGTGTCTGTGTATGTTGTGGTTAAATTAGAAAATAGAGTGGTGCAGTTTGTCTGACTCAGGTTTCCAGTGATCTTCATTGGATATTTGTTAACTGTCTCACTACTGTTGAAGATCACATTCTCTGTGTTGTGGCCCAACGTGGATTCACTTTTAATCCAAACTCCAAAGATTTCTCTGCTGCTGTTAAATGTTGCTACTCCTGTTTTTGTGCTAAAGTTACATGGGATCATCAAACAGGATCCACTCAGTGCTTCAATCGTCTGTGGTGCAGTAATGTTGAGGTTTATTGGTGGAGAACAAGCAGCCAAAGCTCCTGTAAAACCAGGTTTAGAATTAACATGATCTTAAAGACAAAATCAAGCAGCATGTTGCATAATGTTTCTCATTTTTATTCATTGTTTTCTTCATTATCAAACAGTCAAAAAGTTGAGACCAAATCCACCAATCATTCAGTCAAAGTCAACATATCTATACTTAAACATGTCTCCTAATAAAAGTTGGTGAACAACGAACTCACCTGGAAGAAAGAAGACACTCAGTAACATGTTGACTGTCACCATGTTCACAGACAGGACTGTCATCAAACTCATCAGCTGCATTCACAAACACAACAATACAGTAAGATTTTAGAAAACATCATCATCCTCATGTTCTTGGTAACATGAGGATAACGTACAAATTTGTTTGAATCTTAACATACATCAAATTCCCTTTTATAAACTAATAATAAGCGTTCTGTCTGGATAAAACTCTGTGAAGAACTAAAGTGACACATCTGAAGTTTTGTGGTTGATCATCGTTTAGATTTCCTCTGTTGCAAACTAACATCCTCAGTGTGAGACATCTACATACAATAGAGGAAGAAAGTTCAATCTATTAACCATCAAACTAGTGGTTTAGCTTCTGTTATAAAAGTAATTTAACTGAAGAAATGTCACATTTACAGTCTTAATACTGAGATGAGACTTTGGTCTGACAGGTTTAAATAGATGGTAACTTGATCTCACCACAGTTCATCAGCATAAGAAAATAACTGACATGTTGTTCAGGAACTTCTAAATCATTAAAATACTTGAACATGTGATCATTTATATTTTCAATTTTGATGTCATGGGTTTTCCTGTTCAGTATTAATCACTGACTACTACTACTGACTTGTAAGTCGCTTTGGATAAAAAGCGTAAACTGGTCTGTTCTTTATTTGTTTCTATATTTTACTGATTTTGTTTGTTTCAGTCAATAATGGATAAAAAAAACAATTCAGTCTTAATTTCAACAACTTTCACTGGCTTCTGTCAGAGAAAGAAAATAAGTGAAAATATTTCTCACCTGTAACATTGATTTGAAGAGGATCACAAGAAGCTGTTGCTCTGAATGGTCCGTTCTCGATTCTGAAGTAGTATGTGTCTGTGTATGTTGTGGTTAAATTAGGAAAGAGAGTGGTGCAGTTTGTCTGACTCAGGTTTCTAATAATAGTCATTAGATAGATGTGAAAACTGTTGCTACTGTTGTAGATAACACTTTCTGTGTTGTGGCCTAACTCAGTTTTATTGGACTGACTTTTACTCCACACTCCAAAGCTTTCTCTGCTGTTGTCAAATGTCTCTTCCTGTGGCAATAAAGTAAAAGGACAAAACTCAAAAAGGCAAAAATAAGGCAGCATGTTAAATAATGGTCCTATCTCATTTTTCTCAAACTAATTAGTTACATTTGCAAAAAAAATAATACAGTGAGCTTTTGAAAAATATTACCATGAATTTCAACAAAAATGATCAAATAATGTAATTTTAGTACAAAAGTCAAATATTATGTTTTTTACATTTACAAAGTCAAAACCATAAAAATCCTGTCTTACCAAATAATTTTATATCACAAATACAGGAAAGAGATTTTTTGGTGTGAAGCAACAGAAAAAACAGAAGTTCACACATTTTACTGATCATGTCCTGTCAGTATTTTAGTAACATAACAACTGCAAACAAGAATAATGTACAAATGTATAAATACATTATGTACAGTGTTAATGTAAGACCTCATTCACACTTTGACTACAGTCTTTCTGTTTTCTCTCTCTCTACATAGATATACTATACATATATATATATATATGTGTGTGTATATATATATGTGTGTGTGTGTGTGTGTGTGTGTGTGTGTGTGTGTGTGTGTGTGTGTGTGTAAAATGTGCACACACACAAACACAAACTAACACAAACACACATGGACAAACACTCTGAGCTGCATTCGCTCTTTAAACTCAAACTTCTGTCTGCCTCTGTCAGCTGCATCTCATCATTTTCTCTGCACATTTTAATCAGCCCTGATGTTTCAGTGCTTTGCTGTGATGTTCACTTCCCTCCACTGTCTGTTCTGCGCACAGTGTGGTCAAGAAACAGTTTATCTTCAGTTCATCACCAGCTCCACTCCTCCATCACACTTCCCTCTGTGGCTTCATGTTCTAATCTCAGCCAAAAATAACCCCTCTGTGGTGTGAACTGCTTTTGTTACTTCCTCATCTTGTCAAGTGTGGGAACAGATCATATTTGATTCCACCAACAAAGCCCCTTTGCCACAATAGTAAGATTGAGTGTTCACATTTATTCCCTGGCCTGTGCGAAGGATTTTGCTCCTGTTACAGTGTCTGACGTTGACTGGTTTAACTTTTTGTTTTACCTAATACATTTACATTTTAGTCATTTAGCAGACACTTTTATCCAAAGCGACTTACAAGTCAGGGTAAGCGTGAGGAGGTCTTGCCTAAGGACCCCTACTGGAGGTAGGCTGGGATTTGAACCCCCGTCTCCCACATAGGAGGCGGTGATGGTACCACTACACTAACCGGCCGCTAACCTAATAGTTGTTGGAAAGGACTAGAATCTGTCTGGCAAAGCTGCTAAGCTCTAAGTTGCAGGTAAAGTGACATTACATAACACTTTGACAATCAACAACACTGTTGTTGTTTCAAATAGAAACTTAGGTGGTCAATACTAAGTCAAAAGTAGATTGAATGTTAATTTAGTTATTTAACATAAATTGCACACAGAGCTAACAGATCGACAGAGGACGCCATCGTCACTGTGCTCCACCATTTCCCACCTGGAAACACAAGGGTATCATACTAGGCTGCTCTTTGTCGACTTTAGCTCTGCATTCAACACAATATTACTGGACAGACTGTGAGCAAAATTGTTGGACATTGGACTTCCTCCCACCACCTGCTGTTGGATCAGAGACTTTCTCTCTGACAGAGTACAGAGAGTCAGAATGGGTCCTCATCTCTCCACATCCCTGAGACTAAACACCGGTTCCCCACAAGGACTAGTGTGCTGAGTCCTCTGCTGTACACCCTGTACACGTATGACTGTGTCAGTCATTAAGTTTGACGACGACACCACTGTGGTGGGGCTTATCTCTGGTGGTGATGGGACAGCATACAGGGATGAGATCCAGAGGCTGGTGGGGTGGTGTGCGGACAACAACTTGGTCCTAAACACCTCAAAAACAAAAGAAATGATCGTGGACTTCAGGAGGAAGAAGTCAGATCTGCAATCCATCTTTATTAATGGAGTCTGTAAAGAGGGTACCGAGCTTCAAGTACCTAGGTGTGCACATAGATGAAGACCTCCAATGGAGCTCAAACACCGCAGAGGTTATGAAAAAGCGTCTTCACTTCCTGAGGATCCTCAGGAGGGTCAATGTGAAGAGAGAGCTGCTGGTTGCCTTCATTGAGAGTGTGCTAACATACTGCATCTCTGTGTGGTTTTCATGCTGCACCATGGCACAAAAGACTGTACTACAAAGGGACATAACCCCAAAACATCATTGACCACACTCTTCCCTCACTTTAAGGAGGGCAAGCAACATCATGAAAGACTGCACACACCCTGGAGACCAGGTGTTTAAATCGTTGCCCTCTGGAAAAAGACTCAGGCTGCTGAGGTCACGGACTAAGGTCACTGAGGTCATAGGCTCGGGGACAGTTTTTACAATAGAGCAATAGCCCTCATGAACACACAAACACACATCTGGTTTAGGTTGAGTAGAGTGTATATTCTCTACAAACAGCTGGTGTGTATGTGTTTATTTATATATATATATTTGTATATATGTATTTATATATGTATATATTTAAATAGATTTTGATCTTTTTTTGTATGAAAGGTAATTGTAGGTTGTTGTTTTATTATTATTATTATTATTATTATTATTTTGTTGTTATCTTCTCTCTCTTTACACCAATGTGGAACAGTTTGCAATTTTGTTGTACAGTTGTACTTAATGTGACTGTACAATGACTTGAAAGCTTTATAGCCTCATCTCATCTCATCTCATCTCATCTCATCTCATCTCATCTCATCTCATCTCATCTCATCTCATCTCAAACCCTATTCTAAGTATTCTACCTCAAATAAGCTATTGGTGTAAAAAATTACATTTCTATTCCACTGTACTTGTTTTTTTTTAGAGAATTGGCTATTAGCTATTTTTATAAGTTTAACTAATTACAGGTTGAGACTTTTACAAGGTTATTAAAACCTAATTCGATCTTTCAAAAAATAAAAAATAAATAAATATATGACATTGAGGTGAAAAGAAGTAAATACTAGAAAACACTCTTAGACCAAAAAGGTCCTGCCGTGTTAATGTGTGTGTGTCTGATGTCATGTTGACTAGTTCCCTTTTCAGAGCTTTATTTAGTAAAGAAAAGCGAGAGATTGACATGTGATAACTGAACATTACCATCTGGAAACACCTTCTGCTTCAGTGGCTTTTCTTTATTTTCAACATTATATATTAATACTCAACACACTTAAAATATTACAGAACAAATGTTGAATTATGTAGTAAACAGAAACTTGTTAAACTAAAAGCCCCGCTGTAATGTAGAAGCCACGCTGCTGCTGTGTGACGGAGGCACGCATGACAGCATTCACATCAACGGGACAACTGTTGAGCGAGTCTTCAGCTTCAAGTTCCTGGGAACCCACATCTCAGATGATCTGTCCCGGACCCCTAACACTTCCAGCCTGGTCAAGAGGGCTCATAAGCACCTCTTCTTCAAGAGGACATTGATGAAGATGCACCTGTCTTCATCTATTCAGGTAAACCTCACCAGCAGTATCACAGTCTTGTGAAACGTTTTACACTTACTTTTTTTTACAGTGTAAATATGCAAAGGACAAACCACATTAGAGCCATGAAGATAAATATAAATATGTTGATAAGACACAGAACAAGTTACAGGATGTGGAGCTCTGAGTTTCTCTTCACTCAACTGTTGACAGTGACAATAATATTTTCATGTTCAGGCTCCACTGACTTCTTCTACATTAGCTGACATAAAAATAAAAGATCATATAAAAATCAAACCAGTCGTTTTTGACATTTATCAGACGCTTTTATCCAAAGAAACTTACAAGTGAGTTATAAGGTACAAGCCACAGGCAGAGGAAGTGTTAGGAGGTCTTGTCTAATGACCTCTACTGGAGGTCGGCCACAGCTGGGATTTAAACACTGGTCTCCTGCATGGAGGGTGGTGATGTTACCACTACACTATCCAGCTGTAGTTATTTCTTCACCTGAGCGTAGAGATCCTCTGGGTCAGCAGTCAGTGATAAGCTGTTTGCTGTCTTTGAAATTTTGACCTGTGCATACACTGTGTCCTGCTGCTGTCTACTGTCCTGCACTGAGTCAGAGGACGCTTCAGTTTGCAGCTTGGAGAAGCTGATTTCTCCATAATGGATGTTTTCTTCTTCTTGTTGTTCTTTACTGGCTGCACATCCACCTGATTGATCCTATAAGAAATAAGAAATGTTGTGAGGTGAAACTTCAGTTGAGTCCTTCAACAAATATTTAGACAAATTTCAAACTGACTGAGTGATTTTTTTATACAAAGCTAAACTTCATCACAGCTCAGAGAAAGTTCTGATCAAAGTTTTATAGTCAGTGACAACGTGAACAGATGTAAAACAGCTTTACTGTACAGGAACATTTAATGTTTGCTCACCTGACTCTGTTGAGCAGTTTGATGTTTTGACTTTAAACAACTGGAAGAAAAGTTTGAGGTTAAATCCACAATGTGACAGTAAAGAGTGAAGATTGATGGGAAACAGATTATTCAACGTTCAGATAAAATGTCTGCACCAGTAACTGAGTCATGATTTTGATACTGACCAAATACAGAGAATCAAGCAGATGAGAATGATGATCCCAAAGATTCCTCCAAGAACTAGAACCCATAGTGGAACAGGAGGTTCTAGATACATAGAAAATCAAGATCAATACAAGATCAATATAAGACAGCGTGGCAGTAAAAAGAGACATGATTTAATATAAACACACTCATGTAACTATTACTGAAGTTCAGAGTGGAATCAATTCACATGAAGTTTACTATGATCTACAAATACTTACAGAAACAAACCAAAATCAATAATGGACAAAACAACAAAGAACATTATCCACTACTGTTACCTTTAATATTCACATGGATCTCTGGTGATGTCTGATTACCAAGCTGATTAGTGGCCACACAGTAATAAACTCCTCCATCTGTTACATTCAATCTGTAAAAGTCTCCTTCAGATACAGTCTTGTCTCCGTCTGTGCTGATCTTGAACCAGGTGAAGCTGCTGACAGGAGGCTTGGCTCTGCTGGAGCAGGTCAGGTTCACCCAGCTACCTGCTGACACCAAACCTGATGGACTGATGGAGGCTGAGGTGTCCTTGGGGGCATCTGAGGAAAATGTCACATGAAGTGTGTTGATTAAAATCAGCTTCATGTGCTGACAGGACCCAACAACAAACTCTGGTTGTCTTACATGAAACACTGAGAGTCTCTTGTGTCTCTGCTGTCCTGACGTCTCTTCCTTCTTTCACAGGATATGTGGCAGAACAGCTGATGTTGTATCCATCATGTTGGTCTGACAGAGTGATGGTCTCCTGGATTTGAGTTGTAAAGGTTCCATCTGGGTTTTCCTCTCTGTTGTTGTGAGGGTCTTGTTGGAGACTCCAGGTGAGTTTAGGAGGGGAGTGTGGACAGGGAGTGAAAGCGGAGCAGCTGATAGTGACAGACTCCTTCTCCTTCAGATTGACTCTGGAGATTATAATTCTGGGACTCAGAGAATCTGTGGTTTCAAATAACATGTTTAGAAATTTGAATTTCTGATTCAGTTGTTATTACACCACACTCCTAATCTGATACCATGTTTGTAATGAACATAAATGACTTCCTGTAGCTGCATCAGATTCAAATCTTTGACACTTGCCTACACACTGTTCAACTCAACAACACCTGTCTACCTGAACTTCCTCATCCAGGTCTACAAACTATGCTGCCCACTGTGCTCTGCCAATGAACAGCATCTAGTGGTTCCTTCACCACACAGCAAAGGATCCCAGGTTAAATTCTTTGCTCAGTGGTTTATATGATGGTTGATCGAGCTACCAACCTGCACACTCAGTTGTCTCACACCAATATTCAAATATCTCCTAAAAAACGACAGCTTGAGCGAATTTCCAGTGCACTTTAATCTATCCTTCACTTGCATCTCATGAAACGGAAACATTTCATTTTTTAGCACTTTGCTTAAATTTTTTTCTACTTTACTTGGAGTTTTTGGTCACTAGTAAGCTGCTTAAGATGATAGCATCTGCAAATGACTGAATATAAATGTTATAATGTTGTGTTTTTACTGCCTCTTTATTTTATGATTGATCTTTCCAGTGCTATATTTAAAAAAACAATCATATTATGAAATGTTTCACAAACTATGTCTTCTGTGAACATTCACTGGCTGCTGTCAGGAAGAGAAAAGAACTGAACATTGTTCTTACCGTTAACTGTTATTTGAAGAGGTTTACAAGCTGTTACTCTGAATGGCCAGTTCTCTATTCTGAAGAAGTATTTGTCTGTGTATGTTGTGGTTAAATTAGAAAACAGAGTGGTGCAGTTTGTCTGACTCAGGTTTCCAGTAATATTCATTGGATAGATGTTAATTGTTTTACTACTGTTGTAGATCACATTATTTGGATTGTCGCCAAAATTTGAATCACTTTTAATCCAAACTCCAAAGATTTCTCTGCTGCTGTCAAATGTTGCTTCTCCTGTTATTGCGCTAAAGTTACATGGGATCATCAAACAGGATCCACTCAGTGCTTCAAACGTCTGTGGTGCAGTAATTGAAAGATGTGAATGCTCAGGACAAGCAGCCAAAGCTCCTGTAAAACCAGTTTTATTATTAACATGATGGGAAAAATCAACAGCATGTTGCATAATTTTCTCATTTTCAATCATTCAATTCTTCATTATCTGTCAGAAGAGTTGAGACCAAATCCATCAATCATTCAGTCAAAGTCAACATATCTGTACTTAAACATGTCTCCTAATAAAAGTTGGTGAACAACAAACTCACCTGGAAGAAAGAAGACACTCAGTAACATGTTGACTGTCACCATGTTCACAGACAGGACTGTCATCAAACTCATCAGCTGCATTCACAAACACAACAATACAGTAAGATTTTAGAAAACATCATCATCATGAATTGTACTGAAAACTGAACAAACTAAACTCCAATAATACAAATATATCATGTAGTTTCAGCATTAATTAAGAACAATCCTGTCTTATCAAACAAGTTCACATCAAACAGCAGCAGAGAGATTTTTAAATGTGAAGTGACAATAAATCAGTTTATTAATATTCAAAAAACTAAATATTTAACAAACCTGTTTAGTTGCTGTAGCTGAAAACTCTCTCGACTTCATGTTGTACAGAGTTCAGTTGTTTTTACATCAGAGAAAAAACAGAAGTTCACAACTGGACTGATGTAGCTGAAATACTATTATAAGTGTTATTACACCTTTATATCTTCATGACATTTTCACTGAGTCAGCAGATGGCTGGTAACACACAGTCTGAGCCACAGTGGCCTGAACACAGAAGATGTTGCAGCTTCTCTTAACTGCAACACGTTTTCAGCTGTTTAATCAGTCACACACACAAACCTCAGTGATGAAACTCTGATGTTCACTCACAGTTGATCACAGTAACATCCCTCCTGTCCTCATGTTCTTGGTAACAGTAAGTTGTCATTTACATATTTGTATGAATCTTAACATACATCAAATTCCCTTTTATAAACTAATAATAAGCGTTCTGTCTGGATAAAACTCTGTGAAGAACTAAAGTGACACATCTGAAGTTTTGTGGTTGATGTTTAGATTTCCTCTGTTGCAAACTAACATCCTCAGTGTGAGACATCTACATACAATAGAGGAAGAAAGTCCAATCTATTAACCATCAAACTAATGGTTAATTTAAATGAGGAAATGTCACATTCACAGTCTTAATACTGAGATGAGACTTTGGTCTGACTCAATTTTTAGATGGTAACTTGATCTCACCACAGTTCATCAGCCTAAGAAAATAACTGACATGTTGTTCAGGAACATCTAAAACATTAAAATACTTAAACATGTGATAATTTATATTTTCATTTTTGATGACATTGATTTTCCTGTTCAGTATTAATCATCAGTTAAAGTAGTAACAGTAGCTCTGTCTGCACTCTCTGCTTTGTTTCTACCCAGTAACATCTTAAAGTCACTGAATCAACATCTGCAGCTGAAACAAAGCTGTGACTGAGACACATGTTGATGTCTGATGTAATGTTCCCACTCAGAGCTGCTGTGGATGAATATTGCAACAGACGGTAACACAGAACACAGACTGTGGTTTGGTACGGTGTTGCTGAACCAAAGTCTTCCTGAAAACAGACCTAGTCTGGTTGGCAGCATATGTGTTACTTTGAAACCTGTCAAGTCAAATTTGTAAAATGCAAAAAAAGATAAAACTGGTTGCAGCAGATGTTTTTGAAGTGTTTGTGAAATGACTTTTTATTTACCTCTTTTTCTTCATTTAGTTGCTGAAATTATTTCAGTTTCTTTCCCTCACTGTTTTATATTTTATCTTTTTAGCGATGTTGGGGTCTGTGAGACCCATATTCAGAGTTTTTGTCCATCATTGTATGAGAGCGTGGCTACAAGAGGAAGAAATTCAAGATGTGTCAGATGCAACATATGAACATTTTCAATCCTCTGTTCTTCTTCTTATCCTTACTGCTCATATCCTGTGACTCTGAAGTCTGATATTATCTGACACCTTTCAAACTGACTAATTCCTCCTAAAACATTAGCACAGCTACTGCAGGACTTTGTCTTCTTACAAATCCTAAAAGAAAACAATCCATCATGTTAATAAATGTTTCTAAATATTGTTTATTCATGATGTGAGACTGACCATCTGTACTAATCTCTGGAGTTCAACACAAGTTATTGGAGGTACTGACAGTAAAATAAGCACTAGCAACAAAACCACTATAACCACTTTTCAAGCACATGCAGCAGAAAAACACAATAAGAAATGAATATAGAATAAACAACACAGTAAATGTTCCAACATAACAACTTCCTCTTCTCATGTTGAAGACTCAGTCACTGTGTTGACGTAGTCACTGTCTGCTGCTGCTGCTGCTTTGTCCTGTGGACAGGAACCAAGACAGAGAGAGTGGTGTCAGTGCTCTGCAGTGAATTTACTGGAGACAGACTTTAAATCCAGACTCATAATTAAAGAAATGTGAGAAAATCACACAGAGACAAAGTTCAGCATTATGTTTCATGCTGGATAGTTTTCAATATCAACACTTTCTATATTTAGAAAAAGTCACAAAAGGTTTCTCTATGTGGTCCTTTGACTTTGCTTCTGAATGAAAGTTGATATTTTAATGTAAATATTATAATATAATATATGTGAAAATGTAAGTAACCAAGTTGCTCAGCACAGCTCCTCAGAGTTAAGATATTGATGGCATCAGGTCCAGGACTAGATTTCCGGTGCTTGGAGGAGCATCTGTTGTTTTTAAATGACACATTACACACTAGATGCCAACACACAACAATGTGTTGTAACAGCCCGCTGTTATGTGCTGGATTGTCTCAGAGTCATCTCTGCACAACCTGCACCGAGGCTCTCACCTGGTGTGGTAGACTCCAGCCTCTATTGATCTTGTACTTAGAGCTTGTTCTTGTGTTGCCATGATTAGAGCCTCTGTGCTGTTTTTCAGTCCAGCTTTGTCCAGTCACGTGTAGGATTTGTTAACATTAGCTACTTCTTCAGTTTGCTGGTGGTACAGTCCATGCAGGAGCTTGTGCTTCCTTGGCAGCTTCTGTTGTCACTAGTCTAACTTATTCACTGAGCATGTCGTGACTTAGGCCTTCTGCCTGATGTTTTAATGGGTTTTGTTGTTTCCTGTTGTGTCTCTGATAGTAGTGCTTGGCCTCCTTTCTTCTGCTCAGTGTACAGTCTCAGAGTGCTGGATTTGGGGTGGGACCTTGTAAAGACCTTATTCTTCTTACTTCTTGCAGACATTTGACAGATGTTGCTGGTTCACATTCTCATCAAACCTGTGGGATTTAAGTTATTTTTAGCTGTCTTCAATATCTGCTATGCTCATTTAAAAATACTGAGATGCTGTTTGATAATGAGCTGTCAAATAAAAAAAAATACTCTTTAGTGTTAATGTGTGTGCAGAAATGTTTCCGATGTCGTGTCAAGTAGTTCCCTATTCAGAGCTTCGTGAAACAGGCTGTGTGACACGAGCATCTGTGACAGATTTACTGCATCGTTATTTGTCTTTGTCAACTGGTGAAGTTGCAGTTTATGTGCATGTCTGTCCAAAGTTATATAGTAAGAACTTTATGCATGAACTCAATATTCCTCTTCATCAAATCTGAAGAAACTCACCTAACCTCAGGTTACAATGATGTGAGGTTACAGTGACTTTGACCTTTGACCTGTGATCAATCTATGGCACTTTGTCATGTTTTCTTCTTGACTTTTTTTGCCTTGTACCTCACTTGGAAGTCGCTTTGGATGAAGCATAATGACTAAATGTAAAAGCTGCTTTCTCAACCACCTGCTGGTGCCACTTTTTGACCCAGATGTAGACGACACGAGGCGACACAACAGTCGACCTCAGTCACCTCTGGTGCTATGATGTGAGTGTGATGTGTCACAACTCCAACCCTGCAGCAATCAGTTACATGTTTCAGGTAAATGTATAAATGCTTATGAAATGGAAAAGGTCAGTGCAGGAGTCACAGTTACAGTAAATGCACAGTAAAAAGTAAATCCACTGAAACTGTGCAGTTTCTCTGCAAAGAAACAAAAGATATTTTTTATTTTTTGATATGTTATGCTCTGAGCTGCTGTGTTAGTATTTTTACTTCATTGAGTACTGTTTGCTACTCAAGACCTTTGTTTCTAAGTACTCTCTTGTTGTCTCATGTTATATTTTTGGGTCCAACTTTGGACCATCCTCCCATCAACAAACAAGTACTGCGGTATTACTCACAGTAGTACTTTAAACATAGTACACTCACAGTAATCAGGTACATTTGTCCTGTGGTACAGTTTGAAGTACAATTGTGTGTTAACAGCAGCAGAAGTGGTACTGTAGTACTCTGATTAGTTCTGACCTGCAGTGTACCAGTGTAGAGTTAGTTGCTGTTACTATACTGTTTTATGTTATAGCTTCACCCAGTGGAACGATGGAGTATTACAGTCAATATTTCTAAATAATAATCTAAATGTAGAAACAGCATCAAGCCTGCGGGAAACAGCTGTTTCTGAATAATTTGTATGTGTGTTTAATTTTAAGGAAATCTGAATAAAGTGGGAATTTAATCAATCTTCATTGAGTTTTAACTGAGTAAAATGATTCTCAGTCATACAGGATATGGTGTCTCACAAATTGAGTTTTGATGGCAACACTATAACTGGAAATGTCCCAGTTTGTAAATATATACATTAAAATCATCAGCTTTCTGTTAGTAACTCAGTCCTTCACTAGTTACTCACTACTTTAGATAGCTGACACTTTCCTTCACTCACTGTTTCCTGCTGCAACATCACAGCCACATTTGTCTGTTGCTCTGCTGACCTGGTTGCTGAACTCTTGCTTGGTTTTTGGACTGTTCTAAACCTGATCCTGTTTAGTCTGACTGTCTGATGTCTTTACTTACCTGAATGTGTGTCTGCCTGCTGTGTTCTCTGTTCACTGCCTGGTTGGGTCTTTTATTAAAGAACAATAATTTTAACTATGCCTTTTTGAAATATTTAAATTAGATGATAGAATTTTTTACACCACACTTTAATCTTGGTTTGTGTAGAAACACTAACTAGTTCCGTTTTAATAGAGTCAAATATGCAAATAACAAAACAGACAACGGCCATGTGAGAGCAGCAGATAAATATAAATAAGTTGATAAGAGACAGAAAAAGCTGCAGGATGTGGAGCTCTGAGTTTCTCTTCACTCAACTGTTGACAGTGACAATAATATTTTCATGTTCAGGCTTCACTGACTTCTTCTACATCAGCTGACATAAAAATAAAAGATCATATAAAAATCAAATCAGTCGTTATTTACATTTATCAGATGCTTTTATCCAAAGAAACGTACAAGTGAGTTATAAGGTACAAGCCACAGGCAGAGGAAGTGTTAGAAGGTCTTGTCTAATGACCTCTACTGGAGGTCGGCCACAGCTGGGATTTAAACACTGGTCTCCTACATGGAGGGTGGTGATGTCACCACTACACTATCCAGCTGCAGTTATTTCTTCACCTGAGCGTAGATATCCTCTGGGTCAGCAGTCAGTGATAAGCTGTTTGCTGTCTTTGACATTTTGACCTGTGAATACACTGTGTCCTGCTGCTGTCCACTGTCCTGCACTGAGTCAGAGGACGCTTCAGTTTGCAGCTTGAAGAAGCTGATCTCTCCATAATGGATGTTTTCTTCTTCTTCTTGTTCTTTACTGGCTGCACATCCACCTGATTGATCCTATAAGAAATAAGAAATGTTTTGAGGTGAAACTTCAGTTGAGTCCTTCAACAAATATTTAGACAAATTTCAAACTGACTGAGTGATTTTTTATACAAAGCTAAACTTCATCACAGCACAGAGACAGTTCTGATCCAAGTTTTATAGTCAGTGACAACGTGAACAGATGTAAAACAGCTTTACTGTACAGGAACAGTTCATGTTTGCTCACCTGACTCTGTTGAGCAGTTTGATGTTTTGACTTTAAACAACTGGAAGAAAAGTTTGAGGTTAAATCCACAATGTGACAGTAAAGAGTGAAGATTGATGGGAAACAGATTATTGAACGTTCAGATAAAATGTCAGCACCAGTAACTGAGTCATGATTTTTATACTGACCAAATACAGAGAATCAAGCAGATGAGAATGATGATCCCAAAGATTCCTCCAAGAACTAGAACCCATAGTGGAACAGGAGGTTCTAGATACATAGAAAATCAAGATCAATACAAGATCAATATAAGACAGCGTGGCAGTAAAAAGAGATGATAATTTAATAGGAATACATTCATGTAGCTATTACTGAAGTTCAGAGTGGAATCAATTCACATGAAGTTTACTATGATCTACAAGTACTTACAGAAGCAAACCAAAATCAATAATGGAAAAAGCACTTAGTGAATTCAGTCAAAGAACATTATCCACTACTGTTACCTTCAATATTCAGGTGGATCTCTGGTGACGTCTGTTTACCAAGCTCATTAGTGGCCACACAGTAATAAACTCCTCCATCTGTTACATTCAATCTGTAAAAGTCTCCTTTAGATAAAATCTTGTCTCGGTCAGTGCTGATCTTGAACCAGGTGAAGCTGCTGACAGGAGGCTTGGCTCTGCTGGAGCAGGTCAGGTTCACCCAGCTACCTGCTGACACCAAACCTGATGGACTGATGGAGGCTGAGGTGTCCTTGGGGGCATCTGAGGAAAATGTCACATTAAGTGTGTTGATTAAAATCAGCTTCATGTGCTGACAGGATCCAACAACAAACTCTGGTTGTCTTACATGAAACACTGAGAGTCTCTTGTGTCTCTGCTGTCCTGACGTCTCTTCCTTCATTCACAGGATATGTGGCAGAACAGCTGATGTTGTATCCATCATGTTTGTCTGACAGAGTGATGGTCTCCTGGATTTGAGTTGTAAAGGTTCCATCTGTGTTTTCCTCTCTGTTGTTGTGAGGGTCTTGTTGGAGACTCCAGGTGAGTTTAGGAGGGGAGTGTGGACAGGGAGTGAAAGCTGAGCAGCTGATAGTGACAGACTCCTTCTCCTTCAGATTGACTTTAGAGATTTTAATTCTGGGACTCAGAGAATCTGTGGTTTCAAATCTCAAGTTTAGAAATTAAAGGATTGAGATTAGGACTTGACAGTTCTGTGCAACACTGTCTTCAAGTAAGAGTACTTGTCATTGAGTACACTACCTTTGCTGATAGTAGTATTTTTCTAATAAAATAAAAAACAGAGGCAGTAGATGTACACTAATGTTGGATTTTGAATGTTTTCCAATGTTCTCTTTTTTACTGTTTGTGTTGATTGTTTTAGTCTAGTTTAGTTTTTAGAAAAAAATTATCATTAATTTCAAATTTCCACATTATGAAATATTTCACAAATATCACATTAGACAGGAAAGTCTCTCAGGCTGTTCTGTGAACATTCACTGGCTGCTGTCAGGAAGAGAAAAGAACTGAAAATCTTTCTTACCGTTAACTGTTATTTGAAGAGGTTCACAAACAGCTGTCGCCTTGAATGGTCCATTCTCGATTCTGAAGTAGTATGTGTCTGTGTATGTTGTGGTTAAATTAGAAAATAGAGTGGTGCAGTTTGTCTGACTCAGGTTTCCAGAGATCTTCATTGGATAGATGTTAACTGTCCCACTACTGTTGTAGATCATATTCTCTTTGTTGTGACCCAACTTAGACTCCCTTTTTATCCAAACTCCACATATTTTTCTGCTGCTGTTAAATGTTGCATCTCCTTTTTTTGTGCTAAAGTTACATGGGATCATCAAACAGGATCCACTCAGTGCTTCCATCTTCTGTGGTGCAGTAATTGAAAGATGTGAAACTTGAGAACAAGCAGCCAAAGCTCCTGTAAAACCAGTTTTATGATTAAAATGATGGAAAAATTCTTTGTGAGGAGACAAAACTAAAAAAAGACAAAAAACCAGCAGTGTGTTTTGGTTCAATCTAATTGTTAAGGTTCATTTCTTACTGATGAAATATTAGCAGTTAGCAACAACTCTTCATTCTCTACAAATCCAACCACAGATTTAACGATAACTAGTCAAAGTCAATAAATCTTCAGTAACATTTGTCTCCTAATAAAAGTTGGTGAACAACGAACTCACCTGGAAGAAAGAAGACACTCAGTAACATGTTGACTGTCACCATGTTCACAGACAGGACTGTCATCAAACTCATCAGCTGCATTCACAAACACAACAATACAGTAAGATTTTAGAAAACATCATCATCATGAATTGTACTGAAAACTGAACAAACTAAACTCCAATAATACAAATATATCATGTAGTTTCAGCATTAATTAAGAAAAAATCAGTCTTACCTGTCTTATCAAACAAGTCCACAATAAACAGCAACAAAGAGTTTTATTAATGTAAAGTGACAATAAATCAGTTTATTAATGAGCTGATGTTCAAAAAACTAAATATTTAACAAACCTGTTTAGTTGCTGTAGCTGAAAACTCTCTCGACTTCATGTTGTACAGAGTTCAGTTGTTTTTACATCAGAGAAAAAACAGAAGTTCACTCAGTTTTTGTTGACGTCCTGTCAGGATGTAGTCACATGACTATGTGTGTGAACAAACCAAACTCCAATAACACAGAAGATGTTGCAGCTTCTCTTTGACTGCAACACGTTTTCAGCTGTTTAATCAGTCACACACACAAACCTCAGTGATGAAACTCTGATGTTCACTCACAGTTGATCACAGTAACATCCCTCCTGTCCTCATGTTCTTGGTAACAGTAAGTTGTCATTTACATATTTGTATGAATCTTAACATACATCAAATTCCTTTTTTTAAACTAATAATAAGCGTTCTGTCTGGATAAAACTCTGTGAAGAACTAAAGTGACACATCTGAAGTTTTGTGGTTGATCATCGTTTAGATTTCCTCTGTTGCAAACTAACATCCTCAGTGTGAGACATCTACATACAATAGAGGAAGAAAGTCCAATCTATTAACCATCAAACTAATGGTTTAACTAAGATTAGAAAAGTAATTTAGATTGAGAAATATCACATTTACAGTCTTAATACTGAGATGAGACTTTGGTCTGACTGGTTTAAATAGATGGTAACTTGATCTCACCACAGTTCATCAGCCTAAGAAAATAACTGACATGTTGTTCAGGAACTTCTCAAACATTAAAATACTGTATTAAAAAGATCATGAAGAAATTACGAGTGTACAGAAATGTTACCTGATGTTGAGCAGGTCTCTATTAAGACAAAAGCAGAGTGAGTTTAACACTTGAACATGTGATCATTTATTTTTTTCATTTTTTGATGTCATGGGTTTCCCTGTTCAGTATTAATCATCAGTTAAAGTAGTAACAGTAGCTCTGTCTGCACTCTCTGCTTTGTTTTTACCCAGTAACATCTTAAAGTCACTGAACCAACAGCTGCAGCTGAAACAAAGCTGTGACTGAGACACATGTTGTTGTCTGATGTAATGTTCCCACTCAGAGCTGCTGTGCATGAATATTAAAACAGATGGTAACAGAGAACACAGAATGTGGTTTGGTACTGTGTTGCTGAACCAAAGTCTTCCTGAAAACAGACATAGTCTGGTTGACAGCAGATATGTTACTTTGAAACCTTTAAAACGTTCTTCAACCGGGAGATTGTGATTTTTTGAACCCTACAGCTCATGAGCTCAGTCTCAGAGAAGGCAGCAATATTTCTGAATGTTTACATAAGATGTTTGAGGTTCTCAAGCTTGATGTGACTCATTATGATTTGTTTTGCTTGTTTTTATGCTAGAACTTTAACTTCAAGATCTGTTGGATTATGGTAACTACCTCACTGACCCTCCCCAGTACGTCCACCTGCAGAACTGCGTGTCTGAAAAAAGTCTGGGTTTTTTTTATTATTTTTTTTTAGTTCTATATTTTACTGATTTTGTATGGTTCAGTCAATAATGGATAAAAAACAGTTCAGTCTTAATTTCAACAACTTTCACTGGCTTTTGTCAGAGAAAGAAAATAAGTTAAAATATTTCTCACCTGTAACATTGATTTGAAGAGGATCACAAGAAGCTGTTGCTCTGAGTGGTCTGTTCTCGATTCTGAAGTAGTATGTGTCTGTGTCTGTTGTGGTTAAATTAGGAAATAGAGTCGTGCAGTTTGTCTGACTCAGGTTTCTAATAATAGTCATTAGATAGATGTGGAAACTGTTGCTTCTGTTGTAGATAACACTTTCTGTGTTGTGGCCTGAATTTATTTCACACTCCAAAGCTTTCTCTGCTGCTGTCAAATGTCTCTTCCTGTGGCAATAAACCTCCATGGGATCATCGAACAAGATCCACTCAAACCAGTTTTATGATTAACATGATTGGAAAACAAATATGTGAGTAGAAAGACAAAACTCAATAAGACAAAAACAAAGAGATTTTTTGGTGTGAAGCAGCAACAGCTCCAGTAAATCACTGAGTGAGTCCAGTTAGTTTATAAATCAGACAAAACAGGAGTTCACACATTTTACTGATCGTGTTCTACACACATGCACATGTTTGTCTCACTAAATGTGTGTGGAAACTCATTGACTTCATCTATTCCAAAATGTGTCAACACAAGGAAAGAAAGACATGCACACACACTAACACACATGGACAAACTCTCTGAGTTGCATTCGCTCATTAAACTCAAACTTCTGTCTGCTTCAGTCAGCTGCATCTCATCAGGATCATTTTCTCTACACATTTTAATCAGCCCTGATGTTTCAGTGCTTTGCTGTGATGTTCACTTCCCTCCTCTGTCTGTTCTGCGCACAGTGTGGTCGTGACACAGTTTATCTTCAGTCATCATCACCAGCTCCACTCCTCCATCACGCTTCTCTCTGTGGCTTCATGTTCTACTCTCAGCCAAGAATAACACCTCTGTGGCTGTTTTTGTTACTTCCTCATCTTGTCAAGTGTGACAACAGATCATATTTGACTCCACCAACAAAGCCCCTTTGCCACAATAGTAAGAGTGAGTGTTCACATATTTTTTTCCTGCCCTGTGAGTAAGATTTTGCTCCTGTTACAGTGTCTGAAGTTTACAAGTTTAAGCTTTTGTTTTACCTAATAGTTTTTGGAAAGGACTAGAATCTGTCTGGCAAAGCTGCTAAGCTCTAAGTAGCAGGTAAATTGACATTAAATAACACTTTGACAATCAACAACACTGATGTTGTTTCAAACAGCAACTTAGGTGGTCAATACTAAGTCAAAAGTAGATTGAATGTTAATTTAGTTATTTAAACTAAATTGCATGCAGAGTTAAAAGACCAACAGAGGACGCCATCGTCACTGCACATCGACTTTAGCTCTGTGTTTAACACAATACTACTGGACAGACTGTGAGCAAAACTGTTGGACATTGGACTTCCTCCCACCACCTGCTGTTGGATCAGAGACTTTCTCTCTGACAGAGTACAGAGAGTCAGAGTGGGTCCTCATCTCTCCACATCCCTGAGACTAAACACCAGTTCCCCACAAGGCTGTGTGCTGAGTCCTCTGCTGTACACCCTGTACACGTATGACTGTGTCAGTCATTAAGTTTGACGACAACACCACTGTGGTGGGGCTTATCTCTGGTGGTGATGGGACAGCATACAGGGATGAGATCCAGAGGCTGGTGGGGTGGTGTGCGGACAACAACTCGGTCCTAAACACCACAAAAACAAAAGAAATGATCGTAGACTTCAGGAGGAAGAAGTCAGATCTGCAATCCATCTTTATTAATGGAGTGTCTAAAGAGGGTACCGAGCTTCAAGTATCTAGGTGTGCACATAGATGAAGACCTCCAATGGAGCTCAAACACCGCAGAGGTTATGAAAAAGCGTCTTCACTTCCTGAGGATCCTCAGGAGGGTCAATGTGAAGAGAGAGCTGCTGGTTGCCTTCATTGAGAGAGTGTTTTCATGCTGCACCATGGCACAAAAGACTGTACTACAAAGGGCCATAACCCCAAAACATCATTGACCACACTCTTCCCTCACTTTAAGGAGGGCAAGCAACATCATGAAAGACTGCACACACCCTGGAGACCAGGTGTTTAAATCGTTGCCCTCTGGAAAAAGACTCAGGCTGCTGAGGTCACGGACTAAGGTCACTGAGGTCATAGGCTCAGGGACAGTTTTTACAATAGAGCAATAGCCCTCATGAACACACACACACACACATCTGGTTTAGGTTGAGTAGAGTGTATATTCTCTACAAACAGCTGGTGTGTATGTGTTTATTTATATATATATATATTTGTATATATGTATTTATATATGTATATATTTAGATAGATTTTTTTTTGTATGAAAGGTAATTGTAGGTTGTTGTTTTATTATTATTATTATTATTATTTTGTTGTTATCTTCTCTCTCTTTACGCCAATGTGGAACAGTTCGCAATTTTGTTGTACGGTTGTACTTAATGTGACTGTACAATGACGGTAAAGCCTCATCTCATCTCATCTCATCTCATCTCATCTCATCTCATCTCAAACCATATTCTAAGTATTCTACCTCAAATAAGCTATTGGTGTAAAAAATTACATTTCTATTCCACTGTACTTGTTTTTTTTAAGAGAATTGGCTTTTAACTATTTTTATAAGTTTAACTAATTACAGGTTGAGACTTTTACAAGGTTATTAAAACCTAATTCAATCTTTCAAAAAATAATAAAATAAATAAATATATGACATTGAGGTGAAAAGAAGTAAATACTAGAAAACACTCTTAGACCAAAAATGTCCTGCCGTGTTAATGTGTGTGAGTCTGATGTCATGTTGACTAGTTCCCTTTTCAGAGCTTTATTTAGTAAAGAAAAGCAAGAGATTGACATGTGATAACTGAACATTACTATCTGGAAACACCTTCTGCTTCAGTGGCTTTTCTTTATTTTCAACATTATATATTAATACTCAACACACTTAAAATATTACAGAACAAATGTTCAATTATGCAGTAAACAGAAACTTGTTAAACTAATTACAGAGTAATTAGAAGCCCCGCTGTAATGTAGAAGCCACGCTGCTGCTGTGTGACGGAGGCACGCATGACAGCATTCACATCAACGGGACAACTGTTGAGCGAGTCTTCAGCTTCAAGTTCCTGGGAACCCACATCTCAGATGATCTGTCCCGGACCCCTAACACTTCCAGCCTGGTCAAGAGGGCTCATAAGCACCTCTTCTTCAAGAGGACATTGATGAAGATGCACCTGTCTTCATCTATTCAGGTAAACCTCACCAGCAGTATCACAGTCTTGTGAAACGTTTTACACTTACTTTTTTTTACAGTGTAAATATGCAAAGGACAAACCACATTAGAGCCATGAAGATAAATATAAATACGTTGATAAGACACAGAACAAGTTACAATGTGGAGCTCTGAGTTTCTCTTCACTCAACTGTTGACAGTGACAATAATATTTTCATGTTCAGGCTCCACTGACTTCTTCTACATCAGCTGACATAAAAATAAAAGATCATATAAAAATCAAATCAGTCGTTATTTACATTTATCAGATGCTTTTATCCAAAGAAACGTACAAGTGAGTTATAAGGTACAAGCCACAGGCAGAGGAAGTGTTAGAAGGTCTTGTCTAATGACCTCTACTGGAGGTCGGACACAGCTGGGATTTAAACACTGGTCTCCTGCATGGAGGGTGGTGATGTTACCACTACACTATCCAGCTGCAGTTATTTCTTCACCTGAGCGTAGATATCCTCTGGGTCAGCAGTCAGTGATAAGCTGTTTGCTGTCTTTGACATTTTGACCTGTGCATACACTGTGTCCTGCTGCTGTCCACTGTCCTGCACTGAGTCAGAGGACGCTTCAGTTTGCAGCTTGAAGAAGCTGATCTCTCCATAATGGATGTTTTCTTCTTCTTCTTGTTCTTTACTGGCTGCACATCCACCTGATTGATCCTATAAGAAATAAGAAATGTTGTGAGGTGAAACTTCAGTTGAGTCCTTCAACAAATATTTAGACAAATCTCAAACTGACTGAATGATTTTTTATACAAAGCTAAACTTCATCACAGCTCAGAGACAGTTCTGATCAAGGTTTTATAGTCAGTGACAACGTGAACAGATGTAAAACAGCTTCACTGTACAGGAACATTTAATGTTTGCTCACCTGACTCTGTTGAGCAGTTTGATGTTTTGACTTTAAACAACTGGAAGAAAAGTTTGAGGTTAAATCCACAATGTGACAGTAAAGAGTGAAGACTGATGGAAAACAGATTATTGAACGTTCAGATAAAATGTCAGCACCAGTAACTGAGTCATGATTTTTATACTGACCAAATACAGAGAATCAAGCAGAGGAGAATGATGATCCCAAAGATTCCTCCAAGAACTGGTTTCCATAGTAGAACAAGAGGATCTAGATAGATCAAGATCAAACCAAGATCAATATAAGACAGCGTGGCAGTAAAAAGAGACATGATTTAATAGGAAAACACTCATGTAGCCATTACTGAAGTTCACTATGATCTACAAATACTTACAGAAACAAACCAAAATCAATAATGGACAAAACAACAAAGAACATTTACACTAGTGAATTCAGTCAAAGAACATTATCCACTACTGTTACCTTCAATATTCAGATGGATCTCTCTCTCTGGTGACGTCTGATTACCAAGCTCATTAGTGGCCACACAGTAATAAACTCCTCCATCTGTTACATTCAATCTGTAAAAGTCTCTTTTAGATACAGTCTTGTCTCCGTCTGTGCTGATCTTGAACCAGGTGAAGCTGCTGACAGGAGGCTTGGCTCTGCTGGAGCAGGTCAGGTTCACCCAGCTACCTGCTGACACCAAACCTGATGGACTGATGGAGGCTGAGGTGTCCTTGGGGGCATCTGAGGAAAATGTCACATTAAGTGTGTTGATTAAAATCAGCTTCATGTGCTGACAGGATCCAACAACAAACTCTGGTTGTCTTACATGAAACACTGAGAGTCTCTTGTGTCTCTGCTGTCCTGACGTCTCTTCCTTCATTCACAGGATATGTGGCAGAACAGCTGATGTTGTATCCATCATGTTTGTCTGACAGAGTGATGGTCTCCTGGATTTGAGTTGTAAAGGTTCCATCTGGGTTTTCCTCTCTGTTGTTGTGAGGGTCTTGTTGGAGACTCCAGGTGAGTTTAGGAGGGGAGTGTGGACAGGGAGTGAAAGCTGAGCAGCTGATAGTGACAGACTCCTTCTCCTTCAGATTGACTTTAGAGATTTTAATTTTGGGACTCAGAGAATCTGTGGTTTTAAAACACACATTCAGAAATTAGATTTTTTGATTCAGTTGTTATGACACCACACTGCTAATCTGATATCATGTTTGTAATGAACATAAATGACTTCCTGTAGCTGCATCAGGTTCAAATCTTTGACACTTGCCTACACACTGTTCAACTCAACAACACCTGTCTACCTGAACTTCCTCATCCAGGTCTACAAACCCTGCTGCTCACTGTGCTCTGCCAATGATCAGCATCTAGTGGTTCCTTCAGGAAACAGCAAAGGATCCCAGGTTAAATTCTTCAGCTCAGTGGTTTATATGATGGTGGAACGAGCTACTAAACTGTGCACACTCAGCAGCCTCACACCAATATTTAAAAATCTTCTGCAAACAGAACTCCTACAAAACTTCATATGAACTTAAATCTGTCCTTTACTTGCATCTTATAAAACATTCCTTCTTATAAAACTCTGACTGAATGTTTTCTACTCGACTTGGATTTTTTGCTCACATATTTTGGATAAAAATTTCCTCAAATAACTAAATGTAAATGTTTTAATGTTGATGTTGTTAAACTGCTTCTTTATTTCGATGTTTGTGTTGATTGTTTCAGTCAAATATATATAAAAGAACAATTAATTTCTACTTTACACAGTATAAAATATTTAACAAGTGTCGTCATGGGACGGAAAATGTTGAACATTCACTGGCTGCCGTGAGGAAGAGAAAAGAACTGAACATTGTTCTTACCTTTTACTGTTATTTGAAGAGGATCACAAACAGCTGTCACCTTGAATGGTCCGTTCTCGATTCTGAAGAAGTATGTGTCTGTGTATGTTGTGTTTACATTAGAAAATAGAGTGGTGCAGTTTGTCTGACTCAGGTTTCCAGTGATCTTCATTGGATATTTGTTAACTGTCTCTCTACTGTTGTAGATAATATTCTCTTTGTTCAACTTAATCTCACTTTTAATCCAAACTCCAAATATTTCTCTGCTGCTGTCAAATATTGCTTCTCCCGGTATTGTGCTAAAGTTACATGGGATCATCAAACAGGATCCACTCAGTGCTTCAATCTTCTGTGGTGCAGTAATGATGAGGTTTATTGGTGGAGAACAAGCAGCCAAAGCTCCTGTAAAACCAGTTTTATTATTAACATGATGGAAAAAATCAGCAGCATGTTGCATAATTTTCTCATTTTCAATCATTCAATTCTTCATTATCTGTCAGAAGAGTTGAGACCAAATCCACCAATCATTCAGTCAAAGTCAACATATCTATACTTAAACATGTCTCCTAATAAAAGTTGGTGAACAACGAACTCACCTGGAAGAAAGAAGACTCTCAGTAACATGTTGACTGTCACCATGTTCACAGACAGGACTGTCATCAAACTCATCAGCTGCATTCACAAACACAATAATACAGTAAGATTTTAGAAAACATCATCATCATGAATTGAACTGAAAACTGAACAAACCAAACTCCAATAATACAAATATATCATGTAGTTTCAGCATTAATTAAGAACAATCCTGTCTTATCAAACAAGTTCACATCAAACAGCAGCAGAGAGATTTTTAAATGTAAAGTGACAATAGATCAGTTTATTAATGAGCTGATGTTCAACAAACTAAATATTTAACAAACCTGTTTAGTTGCTGTAGCTGAAAACTCTCTGGACTTCATGTTGAACAGAGTTCATTTGTTTTTACATCAGAGAAAAAACAGAAGTTCACAACTGGACTGATGTAGCTGAAATACTATTATAAGTGTTATTACACCTTTATATCTTCATGACATTTTCACTGAGTCAGCAGATGGCTGGTTACACACAGTCTGAGCCTCAGTGGCCTGAAGAACACAGAAGATGTTGCAGCTTCTCTTGACTGCAACACGTTTTCAGCTGTTTAATCAGTCACACACACAAACCTCAGTGATGAAACTCTGATGTTCACTCACAGTTCATCACAGTAACATCCCTCCTGTCCTCATGTTCTTGGTAACAGTAAGTCGTCGTTTACATATTTGTATGAATCTTAACATACATCAAATTCCCTTTTATAAACTAATAATAAGCGTTCTGTCTGGATAAAACTCTGTGAAGAACTAAAGTGACACATCTGAAGTTTTGTGGTTGATCATCGTTTAGATTTCCTCTGTTGCAAACTAACATCCTCAGTGTGAGACATCTACATACAATAGAGGAAGAAAGTTCAATCTATTAACCATCAAACTAGTGGTTAATTTAACTGAAGAAATGTCACATTTACAGTCTTAATACTGAGATGAGACTTTGGTCTGACAGGTTTAAATAGATGGTAACTTGATCTCACCACAGTTCATCAGCCTAAGAAAATAACTGACATGTTGTTCAGGAACTTCTAAATCATTAAAATACTTAAACGTGATAATTTATATTCTCATTTTTGATGACATGAATTTTCCTGTTCAGTATTAATCATCAGTGAAAAGTAGTAACAGTAGCTCTGTCTGCACTCTCTGCTTTGTTTCTACCCAGTAACATCTTAAAGTCACTGAACCAACAGCTGCAGCTGAAACAAAGCTGTGACTGAGACACATGTTGATGTCTGATGTAATGTTCCCACTCAGAGCTGCTGTGTATGAATATTGCAACAGACGGTAACAGAGAACACAGACTGTGGTTTGGTGCTGTGTTGCTGAACCAAAGTCTTCCTGAAAACAGACCTAGTCTGGTTGACAGCATATGTGTTACTTTGAAACCTGTCAAGTCAAATTTGTAAAATGCAAAAAAAGATAAAACTGGTTGCAGCAGATGTTTTTGAAGTGTTTGTGAAATGACTTTTTATTTACCTCTCTTTCTTCATTTAGTTGCTGAAATTATTTCAGTTTCTTTCCCTCACTGTTTTATATTTTATCTTTTTAGTGATGTTGAGGTCTGTGAGACCCATATTCAGAGTTTTTGTCCATCATTGTATGAGAGTGTGGCTACAAGAGGAAGAAATCAAGATGTGTCAAATGCAACATATGAACAATTTCAAGCCTCTGTTGTTCTTTTTTAACCTTACTGCTCATATCCTGTGATTATCTGACACCTTTCAAACTGACTAATTCCTCCTAGAACATTAGCACAGCTACTGCAGGACTTTGTCTTCTTACAAATCCTAAAAGAAAACAATCCATCATGTTAATAAATGTTTCTAAATATTGTTTATTCATGATGTGAGACTGACCATCTGTACTAATCTCTGGAGTTCAACACAAGTTATTGGACGTACTGAGAGTAAAATAAGCACTAGCAACAAAACCACTATAACCACTTTTCAAGTACATGCAGCAGAAAAACACAATAAGAAATGAATATAGAATAAATTACACAGTAAATGTTCCAACATAACAACTTCCTCTTCTCATGATGACGACACTCAGTCACTGTGTAGACGTCGTCTGCTGCTGCTGCTTTGTCCTGTGGACATGAACCAACACAGAGAGAGTGGTGTCAGTGCTCTGCAGTGAATTTACTGGAGACAGACTGTAAATCCAGACTCATAATTAAAGAAATCACACAAAGACAAAGTTCAGCTTTATGTTTCATGCTGGGTAATTTTCAACATCAACACTTTCCATATTTAGAAAAAGTCACAAAAGGTTTTTCTATGTTTGACTTTGCTTCTGAATGAAAGTTGATATTTTAATGTAAATATTATAATATAATATATGTGAAAATGTAAGTAACCAAGTTGCTCAGCACAGCTCCTCAGAGTTAAGATATTGATGGCATCAGGACCAAGACTAGTTTTCCGGTGCTTGGAGGAGCATCTGTTGTTTTTAAATGACACATTACACACTAGATGCCAACACACAACAATGTGTTGTAACAGCCCGCTGTTATGTGCTGGATTGTCTCAGAGTCATCTCTGCACAACCTGCACCGAGGCTCTCACCTGGTGTGGTAGACTCCAGCCTCTATTGATCTTGTACTTAGAGCTTGTTCTTGTGTTGCCATGATTAGAGCCTCTGTGCTGTTTTTCAGTCCAGTTTTGTCCAGTCACGTGTAGGATTTGTTAACATTAGCTACTTCTTCAGTTTGCTGGTGGTACAGTCCATGCAGGAGCTTGTGCTTCCTTGGCAGCTTCTGTTGTTACTAGTCTAACTTATTCACTGAGCATGTCGTGACGTAGGCCTTCTGCCTGATGTTTTAATGGGTTTTGTTGTTTGCTGTTGTGTCTCTGATAGTAGTGCTTGGCCTCCTTTCTTCTGCTCAGTGTACAGTCTCAGAGTGCTGGATTTGGGGTGGGACCTTGTAAAGACCTTATTCTTCTTACTTCTTGCAGACATTTGACAGATATTGCTGGTTCACATTCTCATCAAACCTGTGGGATTCAAGTTATTTTTAGCTGTCTTCAATATCTGCTATGCTCATTTAAAAATACTGAGATGCTGTTTGATAATGAGCTGTCAAATAAAAAAAAATACTCTTTAGTGTTAATGTGTGTGCAGAAATATTTCCGATGTCGTGTCAAGTAGTTCCCTATTCAGAGGTTCGTGAAACAGGCTGTGTGACACGAGCATCTGTGACAGATTTACTGCATCGTTATTTGTCTTTGTCAACTGGTGAAGTTGCAGTTTATGTGCATGTCTGTCCAAAGTTATATAGTAAGAACTTTATGCATGAACTCAATACTCCTCTTCATCAAATTTGAACAAACTCACCTAACCTCAGGTTACAATGATGTGAGGTTACAGTGACCTTGACCTTTGACCTGTGATCAATCTATGGCACTTTGCCATGTTTTCTTCTTTACTTAGACTTTTTTATGCCTTGTACCTCACTTGGAAGTCACTTTGGATGAAGCTAAATGAGCTAAATGTAAAAGCTGCTTTCTCAACCACCTGCTGGTGCCACTTTTTGGCCCAGATGTAGACGAAATGAGGCGACACAACAGTCGACCTCAGTCACTTCCGGTCCTGTGATGTGAATGTGTCACAACTTCAACCCTACAGCAATCAGTTACATGTTTCAGGTAAATGTATAAATGCTTATGAAATGGAAAAGGTCAGTGCAGGAGCCACAGTTACAGTAAATGCACAGTAAAGAGTAAATCTACTGAAACTGTGCAGTTTCTCTGCAAAGAAACAAAAGATATTTTTAACTCTAGTTTGAAGACATTTCCCAGGAGCAATAGAGAGGCAGTGGTTTTGGATTCAGTTTAACATGTGGTCAAACCAGTCGAGCTGCTGTTTGAGCCAGTGTCATTGTATCATTGTGTTACGTCTTTGTCTTCAGGTGAAAAGATTCCTCAGAGCTGTGGTGATAAACTTGTTTGTCAGGCAGTGTTTACTGGGTACTGCAGATCTTTGCCAAATTCACGCAAAAGGACCAAAACAAACCCACCAGAGGGTTTTAAAAATCAGCTCAGTGCGTAAAACTATCTTAATGCTCTGGGTATAGTCTAGGTCTGATTAAAAACTGGTTGTGGACTTTGATCGGTCTAGGCTGTGCTAGTTAAAGTGTAATGAGGAATGAGCAGGAAGTTTTAGGATTCTGTGCATAAGGGAGCGAGGGACTGTCCGGAGACTAAATCAGGAACAGACAAACAGAGCGAGGGGAGGAGGTCTGATGTAATTTTCACATGACTCAAACATTTCTAGGCTACGTTGCCAAGGTAGAGACGAATATCCTGTGGATAGAAACACACACGTCAGAGTGGATCACCAAACAAAGTAAGTAACAAGTACACTTTCTGAAGATAAATTAATATTCTCCTGTCTTGTCTTATGTTGTATCACGGTGTACTGGCTTTATACTTTAATGAGCAGTGAGAGCAGATGATGTAGACAAAACGGTTATTTAGAAATGTAGTTTAGTTTAAAGCAAAAAAACTGAAAACATATGCTATGCAAATTTTAATTCATGTCTCTTCTTCCCCAGACCATGAACCCCGGTGAAACAATATTACACTCGCTTTGAACACTGGATTTGTTGTTGTTTGTTTGTTGTTTGTGTTACTGTTGGACAGAAGCGTGTGGAGGGAATTCCTGTAGCACTCACATTTTTCTTAGTGTCCAAAGGCAAAATGTTTCTTCCTGCTTGGTACTTTTGGTGTGTTTCACTGGTTCTCCTGCCATCGGGCTGTGGTTTGGCGGTTTCTGGAAGTTACAAAGATGAAGTCATTTGCTTACAGGTATGATAGAGATCACTGCTGTGATACACTTAACCGAACATTCCCTGAACTGAAGCACAGTGTTAATGTTGTGTGGACAGAGCACAATTTGAATTTCCTTTTAGTACTGATGTGATCTGCTTCAATATTTTATTCTCGAACATTCAAAATGAATTTAAATCTTGAAATTAAATTAAATGCCAAACATATTTTATATCATCTGCCAACCTGTCAAAGCAGAGAGGTGTTTTTTGCATAACCTCTGATCAGTAACAAAACTGTTTTTTCCCAATGATTTTTGGTTTTTTTAAGGGTCTCTCTCGATGCACCATGAAGGACGAGACGTCTTTTCCTGTACAGGAGAATGACGTTGTGGATGTTCAGAAACTGACGCCACGTTTCGAGCTCTGCTGCAAAGACAAAGGATTGTGCACATTGTGCCTGGTGATAGACACTGAGCTCTACATGGATCTGGATGGAGATGTGGAGGATGAAGGCTCCGGGCCCGATCAGAAGGATTACAGGGATAAGAGAAGGAGTACAAAAGGTATGAGGCTACATGCAGCCCATGTATTACTAGCTTGTGTTAAAGGAACCTACCAATGCTTTTGTTATATTCATATACATCCAATCTGTTGTTTATATGTAACCAATCCATTACACGTTCTACCATCCAGACATCATTTCAAGGACTGATTACATTTATTTCCCTCTGTCATGTTTTCTCTGTGGCAACAGCTTTTGTGACAGTGTGTTACAAAACACCGCGTGCCTTCCCCACATGCAAGAAGGTGAAGTTTATGGTTAATTATACAGCGTTAACTCAGCAAAACCCGGCAAAGGTACTGAAGATTATGTGTGCTGCAGTATGAAGTCTGAAGTGTCAGTAAGGACATCATGTCTGCTTCTAGTCATCTTGTCTTAATAACTCTTATGTTATGTAGCTGTCCATAGTGATTACTAAGCCAGATGGAGTTTTCTTCGGGAGCGAGATCAGTGTTTTTCCGTCCACATCACCAAATCTAGGCCAACGAGTTGTTGCTCCTTCTGCAGATGAGGGTGAAGTTTATTATTTTTAACCTCAAAACACCACAAGATGAAATGACAACTGGCTGCTGCAAGTGCTTGACACGTACTGTGGTATTTCCTGTCTGCAGTGTGTGGCCAGGAGGAGGAGCGCATAGAAGAATGTCAAGGTAAAAGAGATATGCCCAGACTCAGAGGCGTAGATTTCCAGGGGAGGAACTGGGTGGAGCTGCAGTTCACCAGCATGAATAACACCCTCCCATCTATGTGCATCCAGTATGAGGAGAATGGCGTCTGTAAGGTCTGTGGTAGCAGTGACAGTTGGTGTCGGTTACAGGTTGTTATTCTTACTTAGTGTTTGGAAGAAGTATTCAAATCATGTATTCAAGGTGTAAGAAACCAAGACACAATATAAACCTTATTATCAACAATTAGGGACTCTTCTTATGTATTAACATTAAAACAGCATTGTTAACTGGGATAGGTTGCAAGGGTAACCAGTAACTGCAGCTTTCAGCTGCATGTAGGAGACTAAAGTCCAGCATCTCTCATGTGGCACTAAATCAAAAGACTCCAGTAAAGCAAAAGTAGCCACAGTATTAAGAAACTTTCTAATGTTAATGTTACTTCACAGGTATGGAACAGCACAACAGTCCCACTCTACTCTCTGACCCCCTGCATGTGTCTCCAGGTACCATCACTTCTAATAACTTCTTTTGATTCATTTCTTTGGATGCTGGAAATGGACACTATGCATAATACTCCTTACTCCACAAACTGTAACTAAGACAAAGTCACAGCCAGCCTCTTCTCTGAAAACTAACTTCAGTAACAGGAGCTCACAGTAATCTTCCGCTGCTGAGGCACTTCAACACGTGTCTGACGTCAGAGGTTACAAACTGACAGTTTAATAGTGATGCTGCAGTTATTTACTCACGTCCCAGTAAATTCTTCCACAGGTTTATATGACTGACGTTTTTGTGCGTTTGCAGGTGTGGGATAAGAAAGGATGGCATCTGCTAAGCTGCCCCTTCAAAAACAAAGGTTCCTTGTCATCACTTTCTTTCTGGTCTCAATTTTAGTAGTATTCAGATGGAACATAAGAAATTCCCTGAATTTCCCTTATTTTCCATATTTGCATACATTTTTGCAATTGTACTTTTGCTGCGTTTTCCCTTCAATGTTCATGTTTTCTCGGTTGCATGGCTTTTGTCCATAGGGCCCACTGTAAATGTGTCTATTAAAGAGCCGATCCAGAGGAACATGCAGCAGAATGTGTCCGTGTCTGTGGGCTATGGTCGAATCAACAAAAAAAACAGCAAGATGCTGTGGTGGGAGCTGTCTGCACCCTGCAAGCTGGAGGGCGAAGTGTGGCCCTGTCACCAAGAGAACAGCTGCAGGGAGGAGAAGGGCTTCAGACAGCAGCTGGAGAGTGGCACGTGGAAACAAAACAGCAAAGGACTCTGGGTAAGGATAACTTAATGAGTACCCCTCAGTTATTTTTTTAATGTCTTTAACATTTAAATTTTCCCTTTTTTCCCCCATAAGTACTTTAAATTTAAAAAAATCTACTGTGTTACATATATTCATCTTCAGCTTGGTCCTTGTCCGTATTGAAATACCCACCCTTATACCTTTAAATAAAATAATTAATGTTTTGTCCATAACTTAATAGAAATGTATTTCTATATAAACATGTGGTATTACTGGAAACTTTGTGATTTGAAGTGAGTTAAAATTAATGTATGCATGTTTGAGCAATGTCATGCTGCCCGGCATGTTAAAGACGCTCATAACATTTCCTATTGTGTCCTCGTCAGGAGAAACAAGGGGTGTTTGAAAATGTCAGCCTGCAGCAACCATGTGTTATGGTAAAGTCCTGTACCTGTCAATCATCATCCAGAGAGTTTGAAAATAATCTTAGTTATGGACACTGAATAACTGAGTATCCTTCATGCAGGTAAAAGTAAAGGGAGTGAAACATGAGCTGGGCCCATTCTGTTTAAATAACAGTAAGTTATTAAAGATAAGATACATGAACTGACTGAATTGAACTAAAGTACAGTTGGAGTTTTTAATAACAACAGTTTTGTTTTGTGATCCTTGCAGCTGGCAGGTGGCGCTGGAGTCTCCTGCTCATCGGGTTTCTGCTGCTGGTTTGCTTCACTCTGCTCACATTTCACTTCCTTAATAACTATGTCAAGAGTAAGTTGTTTACCTTTTGGAATAAGAGTGTTAAATATCACTTGATTAGCCAGGAAAATAACACAGTGCTCATGTAAAGGACTGTGCAGTGCAGAGTTTCTCTCCTGTCATGATACCGTGCATTGTCTGTCAGATCTATAGTTTAAACTTTCCAAACATTTAGCAATAATATGAATGAATATTATGTATACAGAGCTTTTAAAAACACTCAAAGATGCTTTACTGTTTATTGATTTGGGATTTTCTAACTTTGATAGAGTGGGCGAGGAGCTGCCGCCGTGGTGGATTTGTGAGGAGTGCGTTTCTTCTTCTTCTTTTCAAAAATACAAAAAGTCTTGATGAATAAGTCAGTCCTCCACTTATTAAATCCTGTTTTCCTTATTGTATGAAGTTGGTAGAAAAGGTCATGTGGTGCTGCTGAGCCCTCCAGATGTGGATGATGGCGTTTCAGAGTCAGTTTGCCGGCTCGGCTCCCTGCTGTGTAACCACGGCTTCAGCGTGTCGGTGGACCAGTGGAGCAGGAAGGAGCAGTGCACTCTGGGGCCTCTGCCATGGCTGCACTCACAGCTGCTGGAGATGAACAACCATGGGGGCCGAGTTGTGCTCGTTTTGACTCACAGAGCCTTGGTGAGAACGGCGGAATGGGCCCATCAACAACCATCGGGCAATGATGTCTCTCAGATATGGTCCCCGTATTCTGATGTGTTCACGGCCTGCCTCGGCCTCATTGAACGGGAGAAGCAGCTGGGCAGGGCTGGTGAACGTTTTCTTCTGGTGAAATTTGACTCCCGTCCAGACAGTGACAGGAGTTTACCAGAGGTTCTCCAGGGGCTGCCTCTGCTCCAGATTCCCACTCAGATCCAGACTCTCTTGTCTGAGCTCTCTGTGGGAGGCGGTGGTGGAAGTAAGAGGCCTCAGATGTGTGGAGTCAGACCAGCAAATGGTAACATCACGTGATATCTGAGTTGAAAAAAACTTGAAGGCAAAGCCCTTGAATCACCAGTAATACAGAGCATTACTGTTCTGAACACATGAAGCAAAAACTCACCAAGTCATAGTGAAGTTTATAATATATAATAATGAATAAGTGTGTCAGTGTTATATAATTTATTACTGATGTGCTTATGATGACCTCTGAAGAAATTACAGTGACCATATTTATATAATGAAGGAACATTTTAACGGGTACATGAGTTTTACTGATTTGTGTGGTCTGGAATAAGCCACACTAGTCTTTGTCTACACAGACTATATTTATCACACTTTGTTGTTTGGGTTTATTGTGGATTTTATTGACTATTTGTCTTTCTACAGAAGACCTAAGCCTCAGCTCAACCTGAACTCTAAAACCAAGTCTATGTATGTTGTATAACTGTCAGAGCAGGAGAACACAAGAAGTGCCTTTCAGGGACAAACACAAAAATGACTTTGTTACCTCTACCTCAGTAAAACCGATGCATTTGCAGGGAATGACCCTGGTTGATGCTGTGACAGCAGGCTGTATTATGCAAGACAGAAGAACTTCAAAGCTGATATATGAATATTTTTCATTTCGGCTGTGTGCTGCCATCCTGCGGTTTTTCTTCCAACAGTACAAACACGGTAGAAGTTGCGTTTTTGTCCTGAAAGATTTCACGCCTCTGTCTCCACCATGTGGACATTTACTTTTACTGCATGCTGCAGCTTCATTTATTGTCCGGAGATGGTTTTGAAGCTGTGCATAATGAAGTAATGTGATGGCATTATCTCTTTCTTTGATTATGTAAAGTTTTAATAATTCTATTGCTTTAACTTTATAAATGACAAATAAACGCAGAGGTGTCTTTTCTCTACTTGCATATTAACGCTGATGTCCCAACAGAAGGGTATTAATTCTACAGCTGATGGATACAGTTTTATTTACATAGTATTTAATATCTTTGTAATGTATCCCACTTTTCTGCCACTAAATACAGAACTATACATTTCCATAAGGATGTAATAAGTCTAATCTCTTTAAATGCTTTAATTCTGCAATTTTATGTCATATAAGATAAGATAAGATAAGATAAGATAAGAAAACCTTTATTAGTCCCACAATGGGGAAATTGCATTTTTACAACAGCTTAAATACTAGAGTGTCAGAAAGACAGTCTGACCAAAGGAGACGAAAGACTAAACTGGCACAGTCCGAGATAAATAGGCTATGAAACCTGACAGTATAAACAGTTCAGTAATAAATAAAATATATACATGTAAGTACAGTATATGTAGCAGTGTGAGTATGTGCAGTATATGGATATTACTAGATGGCAGTATTGAAAATGTACATTGTGTAAGTTGGTTTATGATTATTGTCCCGGTGTAATATGAGTATCAGCAGTGTTCATTGTACAGTCTGACTGCATCTGCGTAATCTCTCCTTCGCACAGCGAGGGTGAATCAGTCTGTCACTGAAGCTGCTCCCCAGAGCAGACAGGGCGTCCTGCAGTGGGTGAGACTCGTGGTCCAGCATGGATGTCAGTTTTGCCAGGACCCTTCTCTCACCCACCTCTCGCACTGAGTCCAAGGGACAGCCCAGGACAGAGCTGGACTTCTTGATTACTTTGTCCAGCTTCTTCCTCTCCCTCTCTGTGATGCTGCTGCTCCAGCAGGCCACACCGTACAGGATGGCTGATGCCACTACAGAGTCATAGGTCTTCAGGAGTGCTCCCTTCACTCCAAAAGACCTCACTCTCCTCTGGAGGTACAACCTGCTCTGACCCTTCCTGAACAGTGCATCTGTGTTATGAGTCCAGTCTAGTTTATTGTTTAGGTGAACACCCAGATACTTATAAGAGTCCACTCTCTCAATATCTGTTCCCTGTATGTTCACCAGTGAGGGGACAGCCGACTGCCGTCGGCGAAAATCTACCACCATCTCTTTGGTTTTCTTCGCATTGATCAGAAGGTGGTTTTGCCGACACCAGGCCACAAAGTTCTGCATAAGTCCTCTGTACTCCGCGTCTTCATCGTCAGTGATCAGGCCGACAATCGCAGAATCATCAGAGAACTTCTGCAGAACACAGCTGTCCGTGTTGTGCCTGAAGTCTGCAGTGTAGAGGGTGAAGAGGAAGGGGGCCAGAACAGTCCCCTGGGGGGCACCCACACTGCAGGTCACCCGGTCAGACGTACAGTCCCGGGCTCTCACAAACTGTGGCCTATTTGTGAGATAGTCCAGGATCCACTCTGTAAGATCAAGGTCCACGCCAGCCCTCTCCAGTTTGTCTTTCAAAAGCACCGGCTGGATGGTGTTGAAAGCACTCGAGAAATAAAAAAACATGATCCTCACAGTGCTGCCAGGCTTCTCCAGGTGAGTAAGAGCACGGTGTAGAAGGAAGATAACAGCGTCCTCTACTCTGATGCCAGGTCGGTAGGCAAATTGCAGTGGGTCTAGGGAAGGGCCCACTGTGGAGCGGAGGTGGCCCAGGACCAGTCTCTCCAGTGTCTTCATCAGGTGTGAAGTAAGGGCCACTGGTCTGAAGCTGCTGGGATCTCTGGCATGTGGTGTCTTAGGCACAGGTACCACACAGGAGGTCTTCCAAAGTTCTGGTACCACCCTCAGCTTTAGGCTCAGGTTAAAGACATGCTCCAGAACGCCACACGGTTCACTGTCGCAGGACTTAAGGAGTCTGGAGCTGATGCCATCTGGTCCGGCTGCTCTCTTTGCCTTGATCTTCCTCAGCTCTTTTCTCACCTGGACAGCTGAAAAGGACAGGGGTGAGCAGGGGGGCTCTGTACTGCAGGGGTGGCTGGATTCAGTGAGATGTGAAGTGGTTTGTTGAGATGGGCCAGAGGTGTGAAGGGCTAATGCTGTGGGGGGTAATCCTGGTGTTGAGGAGTTTGAATGAGGCTGCGTGGGGGTCGTAGCGGGTGCTTGATCAAACCTATTGAAATGCAGGTTCAGATCGTTGACCCACCTCAGGTCCCCCTCAGGCTGTGAGTGGGGTGATTTGTAGCCGGAGATGGTTTTCAGGCTTCTCCACACCCCACTGATGTTCTGCTGCTGCAGCTGCTCCTCCATCTTCCTCCTGTAGTTGGTCTTCCCCTCCCGGATCTTCCTCCTGAGCTCCTTCTGCACCCTCTTTAGCTCCTCCTTGTCCCCACATCTGAAAGCTCTCTTCTTCTCCTTTAGGAGAGCTTTGATATCCAGGGTAATCCACGGCTTGTTGTTTGCAAAACACCGTACCACCTTGGAGGGGACAGTGTTTTCAAAGCAAAAGTTTATGTAGTCCGTCCGTTATGCAGTCTGTGAGGCCACTGATGTCCTCCCCATGTGGGTCACAAAGCTCCATCCACACAGTGGTGTCGAAACAGTCCCTGAGAGCCTCCTCGCTCTCAGCAGTCCACCTCTTCACTGTACGGGGCACCACCGGATGCCTGTGTACTAGAGGTTTATACATAGGCTGGAGATGTACAATGTTGTGGTCCGCTCTCCCCAGGGGAGGGAGGGAGGATGCACAGTATGCCTCCTTGGCGTTGGCATAAAACAAATCAAATATTTTATTGTCTCTGGTGGGACAGGTGACATACTGTGTGTATGTAGGCAGAACAGATGTGGGAGGCGCATGATTAAAGTCCCCAGAGATAAGGAAAAGGGCCTGTGGGTGCTGTGTCTGCAGCCTGCTGGTGACCGAGAGCAGAGTGTCAGAGGCTGTGTCAGCGTTAGCAGAGGGAGGGACGTACACAGCAATTACTATAACATGTGTGAACTCCCGTGGTAGATAGCATGGCCTCATGCTAACCGCTAACAGTTCAATGTCTCTGTCACACAGTTGTTCTTTAATTGTGCAGTGTCCCGGTTTACACCACCTCACATTCACAAACACAGCCAGTCCTCCTCCTTTCCTCTTACCGCTGTCCTTCGTTCTGTCTGCCCGCAGCAGATGAAAGCTGTCCAGTACAACAGTAGAGTCCGGGATGAGCGGTGTCAGCCAGGTCTCGGTGAACAGAAGGACGCTGCTCTCTCTGGATTCCCTCTGATGCCGTGTGAGCGCCGCCAGCTCGTCCGTCTTGTTAGAAAGAGACCTAACGTTTCCCATGATGACGGAGGGGAGAACAGGTCTAAAGCGTCTCTGCTTTTCCCGAAGTTTGGTCCCGGCGCGGCGTCCTCGGCGAGTCTTCCGTAGCAGCTCTGCGGGGATCTGGTGTCTGTCCCTGGGGAACAGTACAGCGCTGCGCAGCGCGAGCAGCTGTTCCTCACTGTAAACAATGCGCGCACAAGTTCCAACGCACATCGTTTACTTTACTGGTTTCTGCTGTGCTAAACCTTAAAAAATATATATATGTATGTACAGACTATATACACATGCCAGCAGTTGAGTAAACCTAAAAAAGTTTTTAAAAGAAAAAAGTAGAAAAAGTAGGAAAAGAAGAAGAAACAAGAAGAGCTGTCGTAACCAGCTGCCAGCTCGACCGGCGCCGGAAGTCTCTCTCATATATTTTTAAATGTATTACTATTGTAAGATCTCAATACTGGGATGCAAATGTGAACCAGTTTTTAATTTATATGAATGTGAAAAAAGTGTCTTTCGATAACCAGACACGGTTAACATGCCTGTTCTACTGTAAATACACAACACTGTGACGAGGAAGGTAAATGCTTAAGTGATTTACTGTAGAGACACAGATCAAATAATAGTAAGATCCTGGTAACCACAGATGCAATTTAAAGGAAATATATATGTTACAGTGTGTTTTTAACAAAACATAACTTCTGTTGGACATTAACCAGATAATGTGGAAACCCTACGACTCACATGTTCTTCAGTTCTCCAAGTACTATAATAGTGTAAGATGGCTGTGAGTGAAAACTCTGTATCTGTTTCACACAGAAACAGAAAAAGAAACACAGAAGGTCTATGACACACTCTGTTTAGGATAGGGGAAGCATAATACAGGCAGATGTGGGCAAGAAGACGCAATAAAACATGTTATTGTACATCATCTGAAATAAGAAACTGAAAGAAGAGGCCTAATTCAAAATCACTGAAAGATAAACGTAAAGTATAAAAACACAGATGTTTAGTGAATAAAAATCAATTCAGGAAAGGAGTGTTTCCAGTTTCAGTTTTAACTAACTTGATTCAGAGGATATGTTTTATTATTTGTAGAAGACCTCCTAGGATTTCTATACCAGCAGGTGGCGGTATTGCGCCTACTCACTACTAAAACCCACAGACGAAGAAGAAGAGGCGGCGCACAACACGGGGTGAGGGTGGTAGTCAGACTCACACAGACACACTCGCTGCTAAACTGGGTGGTAGCATTTGTTTTGTCGATGCATGCTGCCTCTTATCTAAACCTGGGTCAAACTGCCTGCAACCACACATGATGCGTTTCTGGAAACAGAGCTTTAATCGGAGAAACGGACACTAACGTTACATCGAACCGACGGAGCAGCCTAGAGATATTTGGAGTTGTCTCCGGTAAGAAGAAGCTGCTCACTCGTTTCTGTGGTATTTCCAGCACATTGAATGTTAAGCTTAATGTCATGTAACAGTTATTTCAAACACTCACGATGCTAACTCTTAGGTTTCTACGTAAATCAGGACATGGCGACTGTTTCTAACTCTGTACAGTTGTTTTGACAAAGCTCACTCCCTTTCTGAAGGCTTTTCCTGAATCCCCATAGACCGTTTTATGTGGTCGGAGTAAAAAACAAGCAGGTTCTATTATAGGTAAATGTAATTTTTGTTAGTTTTCCATGGATAACAGTGTCCTCCTCACCAAAACAAACGCGGCGCCAGGAAGTGACGTCGTATTTCAAAGAATTAAACGTTTTTTTGTATCTAAATTTCTAACTTACTTATGAGTATGTGTAATGTAAAGTAGTCAAATCAGTATAAACCGCTTAGTTTGGTGCTTTTGTTTGACTTTTTGTCGTAAAACCGACAAAACACGAAACCGAGACGACGCAATTTCCGGTCTCCATCTTTGTTTTTAGGCTCGTTCGAGATAAGTTCTGCGCAGGTGATCGTCGCGCAGTGCATGACGGTTAGTTTTCTGTCCGACCTGCTCTGACGTCATGCATACGTAGGCAGCGTTAACCTCGTCAGACAAAAGCTGATCAATATTCAAAATACTTATCTTGGGTTCCTGTTGACTGATTAATGACCGCATTTCCGATTTTGCTCATTTCATGTGAAATATTTAAGTTACACTGAGGTTCAACCATGAACACAATCTCCTTTGATGCTTTTTAACAACAAAATGACACGAAGACTATAAGTATAATAGTATTGATTCTGTATCCATCCTCGCAGGATGTAAGTATTTTTGCTGTCACCACAAACAGCTGATTGAATGCTGCTAGATTAATTACTAATTACCATCTACAAATAGATACGTGATTTATTTAGCCCTTCTTTAATATTCCCAAAATACATTTAAATGCAACATAAAACAGATTACACCTAAAAATCAGGAAATAAAATAAGGAATAAGAGGTAAAGTATGGGAGAGCTTCTGGGACTGGCTGCACACAGTCACCCAATCACTAAAAACACAAATGGATCAAAAATATTTGAACTTCGAGTAACATTCCCAAGTTAGTGTATATACACTTGGTATTGAAGTTCCTAAATCTAATAACCTGTAGATAAAATATAAAATGTTCTTTCAATTTTGTGGGCTTGGCAAAGGGGATTGATGGTTGCTTAATTACAGGAGCAGACAGCCTCCCTCTTGCGTTGATTGAGTAAGAACATTATTGGTGTATTTCAGTGCCTTTGTCATCAAACTAAATTATACTCATAGGGCAGAATTCCTGTCTAACATAACAGTTATTATGTGTTTCTCTCCAGTATTTCTGGTTTACTCATACTGAGTGAAGATGAGTGATTTGGCGAAAGAACGTCGTCCTGACTGCAGAAATAAGCCTGGACCATCAAGGACAAAGTAAGAGACTGCCAAGTCAGAATTTAATAGTTGCAACCTGTAACTCCACCCTGACAATGATCTGAGTAGTAGAAGACATGAAATGTAGATTGTCTTCATTGTCTAAACTTTTTGTGGTGGGACTAAATGACTTTTTTAGTCAACATTAAGTATTTGAAGCTGATGTGAGCTTCAGCCAGAGACATTTGCCAGTCTAAGCAGTGAAAGTGAGGGACAGTGCCAGCCTGGAAGAACTGCTAATTTATTTATTATTTCTGTAATCAGTGTGTTTACATGCACTTAAGTAACGAGGTCAGCTTTCTCGAGAAAGCTGACTTCTTAACTGTCATGGGAAACTTGGTTTTAGTAACCAGGTTAGTGGATTGGAGAAACCTGATTTGTCTAGGTAGATTTCTCTTGGACACTTCAGATTTCTTTGCCATGTACATGTAACCAGTGCATATGCATATCAAAGGCGCCAGATACTTGCAACTCTGCTACTTTAGGCAGAGAGAAGGCTAGATGAAAGGGAATATCCTTACACATAGTGATGTTTACTCATTTTTGAAGTCCTCCCAAAATCCTATTAAAACTGAAACAGACTTCAAATAGGGGTCCAAATAAGTCACCTTTCACCAAGTATTTCTTTAACTCAATCATCATCTGTTTTAGTATTAATGTGTTCATGTTGTCAGAAACAGGAAAAGGACTCATGTTGCTGTAAAGGACCAGCGGTCTACCTGTACTTTGTGTCAGGGCACCCTAAAAGATCCAGTCTCTAATAGATGTGGACACCGGTTCTGCAGACAGTGCATCACCTCATGCTGGGACCAGTCTGGTTCACTGGGAGACTCCTGTCCCCAGTGTGGAAAAAAATCCAGAACAGGATCTGAAAGTAAGACCAATTGTTTTTTCATAATTTCTGATAACAGCACTTATTGTTTTAGTAAAGTTTTAGTGTATATTTTCATAAATATAAGATTTTCTGCTTGTACATTTCAAAGTTTCTTTTGTTTTTCTGTGTTGGTTATTAAATTATATATATATATATATATATATATATATATATATATATATATATATATATATATATATATATATATATATATATATCTATATATATATATATATATATATATATATATATATATATATAATTTTATTTTTTTTAATGTTACATTTTTCTCGTTTTTCAGCAGATGTTGGTCTGCAGGAGGTTTTAGATGAACATAAGATCAGTCTGAGGAGGAAATTTGAATTTGTGACTGAAGAAAGTGATGAAACAGGAAGTGGAACCCTCCTCAACAGGATCTACACTGATCTCTACATCACAGAGGGACAGAGTGAAGAGGTCAATACCCAACATGAGGTGATGCAGCTGGAGACAATTTACAAGAATAAGAACCTCCATCACACTGCAATCAAAGTCCACGAAATATTTAAAGCCTTACCTGACCAACAGAGACGCATCCGAGTTGTTGTGACAATTGGCGTAGCTGGCATTGGAAAAACCTTCTCAGTGCAGAAGTTCGCTCTGGACTGGGCACAGGGCTTGCAAAACCAAGATGTCAGTCTGCTGGTTCTGCTTTCATTCAGGGAGCTGAACCTGATCAAAGATGATGAATACAGTCTTCTCACCCTGCTCCATGTTTTCCATCCAACATTACAGAAGCTCACAGCAGAGCAGCTGGCTGTCTGTAAACCTTTGTTCATCTTTGACGGCCTGGATGAAAGCAGACTTTCACTGGATTTCAACAACAGGGAGGTTGTGTCTGATGTCACACAGGAGTCATCAGTCAACGTGCTGCTGACAAACCTCATCAAGGGGAATCTGCTTCCCTCAGCTCTGGTCTGGATAACTTCCCGACCTGCAGCACCAAGTCAGATCCCTCCTACATGTGTTTACAGGGTAACAGAAGTACGAGGCTTCACTGACGTCCAGAAGGAGGAGTACTTCAGGAGGAGATTCAGTGATGAAGAGCTGTCCAGCAGAATCATCTCACATATTAAGACATCCAGGAACCTCGAAGTCATGTGTCAAATCCCAGTCTTCTGCTGGATCATTGCTACAGTTCTGGAGCACATGTTGACTACAGAGCAGAGAGGAGAGCTGCCCAAGACCCTGACTGACCTGTACTCACACTTCCTGCTGGTTCAGACAAAGAGGAAGAAGAACAAAGATGATGAGGGACCTGAGACGAGTCCACAGGAGCTGATAGAGGCTGACAGAGAAGTTCTCCTGAAGCTGGGGAGGCTGGCGTTTGAACATCTGGAGAAAGGAAACATCATGTTCTACCAAGAAGACCTGAAAAGGCTCGGTCTTAGTGTCACAGAGGCCTTGGGGAATTCAGGACTGTGTACAGAGATCTTCAAAAGAGAGAGTGTGATCCTACAGAAAACAGTCTACTGCTTTGTTCATCTGAGCATTCAGGAGTTTCTGGCCGCAATCTACATTTTCCACTGTTACACTAACAAGAAGACAACGGCACTGAAGAATTTTCTTAAAGTCTATAAACACAGTTGCTCATACCCAAGGTCTTTTTTCAGGAATATGGGTAAGTATTTTGGAAAATATTTTGACTGTGATACATCTTTGGATGTCTTCCTAATGAAGGCCATGAGAAAATCCCTCAGTAGTAAAAATGGTCACCTGGACCTGTTTGTTCGATTTCTTCATGGCCTCGCTCTGGAATCCAATCAGAGAGCCTTAAGATGCCTGCTGGGTGAGACAGAGGATATTTCTCAAATCGCCCACAGAGTCATGAGCAATCTTAAGGAACTGACAAACATGGTCCCTGGAAACAGCTATCTTAGAGCAACGACCAGTGCTGATATTTCTCCAGACAGATGCATCAACATCTTTCACTGTCTGTCGGAGATGAACAACCACTCAGTTCATCAGGAGATCCAAGAGTTCCTGAAGTCGGAGAACAGATCAGAGAAGTACCTCTCTGAGATCCACTGCTCAGCTCTGGCCTACATGCTGCAGGTGTCTGAGGAGGTTCTAGATGAGTTGGACCTGAAGAACTACAACACATCAGATGAGGGACGACTGAGACTGATCCCAGCTGTGAGGAACTGCAGAAAGGCTCGGTGAGTCCAGATGTGATCATTAACATTATCAAAAAAATAATAATCTAGATCAGCATTTCCATCTCAATGCAAAGAATTTTGTTTTCTTAGTCGGCCAATAATCTTCGTGTATCCATTTGAACGTGCGAATCCTGTCCATTTCCATGCACCCTTTTCATCTTTAGCATTGGTCCAGTTTTGCAAATCCAGCCTGCATAGCTTTTACCACACTCACACTCCTCCTAATTACCCATACCTTCCATTTATGCTACCAACCAAAGAATTCACACCTAATAGGTTTGATTTTGCCGTGTGGTCTGCATGGGCACTCATATAGGTCTGCTTTAGCACTGCTATATGGTATAGCACAGTGATGTGTGTGTGTGTGTGTAAAGTGCTCTCTCTTAATAACATTCTGTGATATTTATTTCATGACAGAATTTCTCGCTGTGAACTCGAAGTAAGTCACTGTGACATTCTGGCCTCAGCGCTGCAGTTGGACCCCTCTCATTTGAGAGAGCTGGACCTAAGTCACAGCCAGCTGTACAGTGTCTCAACAATGAGGCATCTCTTTGCCGGACTGGAGAGCCCAAACTGTAGACTGGAGACTCTGAGGTCAGTTCAATGGTTAAAGCTTATGTTTTTAGCAGTTTTTGTAAGTGTTACTAAATTCTTGATGTTTTCCTCTGAATTTGCATCTGCAATTTATAAATGTTGTGCTTTAGAGTTCAACTTTGTACTTGAGTGCCACTGATATTATTTCAGATTAGAGTTGATTGGCGGAAAACAAACTTAATTGATATCTTTCACCCTATGCAGGATTATGCAGTAATTCTTTCTAAATTTAAAAATTGAGTGAAATGGAAGTGCAATTACTTCAAAAACTGTAAATAAATAAATAAGTCAATTTAGTTCCTTTACTGCATAACACACTTTAAAGCATGTAGCTTTAGCTGAATATCAGCTAAATTGAAGTGACTCTGACTCACACTGTTTTGTATCATTACATATAAAGCTGTCTCGCTGACATTATGATGATCCACAAAAGCAAAATGTTACTCTGAGTTATTCAGGTTCTACATTTTATATGATAGAATGATGTATTAAGTTTGGTTTGACTCTTTTCTTTTATATCAGATTAAGACACTGCTGTTTGTCAGGAATCAGCTGTTCTTTACTGACCTCAAATATTAAGTACAACCCCAGCCATCTGAGAAAACTGGATCTGAGCAACAACAATCTGGAGGATTCAGGAGCAAAGGCGTTGTGTATTTATTTGGCAATGCCACGCTGTAGACTGGAAACTCTGAGGTCAGATGACATTCTTTGTACAGAGTAATACTATGTGACTGTTGTGATGGTTGCAGATATAAAGTTGATCCACACTACGTATGTTAGTAGTAAAAGATGACTTTACTCAATAGAACTTTTATAAATACCATACCAAATACACTGAACATCACAAACACTTGATTATTTTATATCTATTATATATTAGTGCATAACAATTCATAACAATTCTTTTTACTTTTGATGTTTTACTGATTTTTAGGCACCATCCTTTTGGGTTTATATATTTGGGTTAGGGTTCATGTTTTTCTGAATGTCTTCTTTCTTGACCTTGTTCAGCTCTGAACAGATTCTTTAACACTGAATTATTTCAAATTGGATCTTTGTTTTATAACTTTTTTTTCTTTTTAATTTAGATTAAGTCACTGCAATTTGTCAACGATAAGCTGTACTTATCTGGCTTCAGCTCTGAAATCCAACCCATCCCATCTGAGAGAACTGGACCTCACTGGAAACGTCCTGCGGGATTCAGGAGTGAGGCTGTTGTCTAATTTTGTGAAGAGTTCACACTTTAGACTGGAGACTCTAAGGTCAGTTAAGTTTTGATGTTTGTCTATGCTAATTTCATTATGATACTAAAAATATTCACAGCCATTTCTAAAAAAGTGGTAAAGCTTTGTCAAATGTTGTGATTTTAAACCATTTAGAAATTATGCCTAATTGGCAATAATCAAAAATACATTAATTTACCAATTTAGTCTGTTTGGTCCAATCATATTGAATACAGAAAATATGTAAAATAAGCGTTAGCACAAGAGCAGCAAAAGACTGGATTTAAATCACCTGTTGGAACATTACACAATAATTTGGGTGGTCTGTGGAACAAAGGGCAACAGTTATCCACCAGTTGTAAGGTCGGCGGTTTAATTCCTCGACTGCCTATCATATTTGATCAACAAGCTGCTCTCCGTGGGTGAGTCCTTGCATGGCAGCTCAGCGATTTGTGTGTGAATGTAATGTAAATGAAAAGCAAAACTGTAAAGTGCTGTGGGTACTAACAAATCAGGACCGCATTATGTGGTCTGATTGAAATAATTAGTAAATGGTCAGTGTCATGATTCACCATTTCAGGTAGTTTTTCAGGAACAATGCAGGATCACGGTTCAAATTTGATGAAGTCATCTGTGGTACATAATATTAAAATATTCATAGAATCTGTATTCAAGGAACAAGTCTAAGAACCAGCATTGAAAGGCCATGACCTTTGAGCTCTTTTTTATATATATATATATATATATATATATATATATATATATATATATATATATATATATATATATATATATATATATATATATATATATATATATATATATATATATATATATATATATATAGACATTGGCAAGAAAAAGTATCGGCCCCCTTTGGAATTACTTGGAGTCTTGCATGAATTGGTCGTAAAATGTGCTCCGCTCTTCATCTAAGTGACAACAATACAAAAACACAGTCTGCTTAAAATAATAGTACACAAACATTATATGTTTTCATGTTTTATTGAACATAACATGTTCACAGTGCAGGGTGGAAAAAGTATGTGAACCTTTTGACTTAATATCTGGTTGACCCTCCTTTCCAGAACAGACCTGCACAATGATCTGGAGTAATTTTTGACCACTTCTCTTCACAAAACTGTTTCAGTGTAGCAATATTCTTGGGATGTCTGGTGTGAATGACTCTCTTAAGGTCATGCCACAGCATTTCAAACTGAGGCAGCAAAGCAGCCCCAAACCATGATGCTCCCTGCGCCATGTTTTACAGTGGGGATGAGGTTTAGATGACGGTGTGCTGTGCCTTTCTTTCCTTCACACATGGTGTTGTGCTCTTTTGCTGGAATATGTTCAATTGACCAATTCATGCAAAACTCCATGTAATCCCAAAGGATGCCCATACTTTTTCTTGCCACTGTAGATTATAAATGCAATTTAATTTGGAACATTAGGCTGTATGGGTTTTCACTTGTAATGTAATATGTTAAAATTAATGTATTTTTATCCAAAGCAACAGGACGAGGAGTCCGGTTTCTGTGGAGAAGCAACTGTCCTGCTGTGCTTTGTGTCAGGACGTCTCAAAGGATTTGATATCTACTAGCTGTGGACACCGGTTCTGCAGAAAGTGCATCACTTCATATTGGGACCAGTCTGGTTCATCAGGAGACTCCTCCTGTCCCCAGTGTGCAGGAAAATCCAAAACAAGAACTGGACTGCATACAGACAGTCAGACCAGCACAGTACAAAGTAAGATTGAACATCTGTCTGCTGAAAACACGTTTCAGTAGTCACATTTGTTATGTGCATTAATGTAGTTTTCTGGTTTTCTTGTTTCAGCAGGCAGTGAACTTCAAGAGATATTAGATGAACATAAGATCAGTCTGAGGATTAGATGTGAATGTGACACTGAAGGAAATGAAAGTCAATTAAGGATCTACACTAAACCCTTTGTCATAGACGGACAGAGTGAAGAGATTAATATAGAACATGAAGTGATGCAGCTTGAGACAGTTAACAGGAAGACTCACTATGGAACTCCAATCATGTGCCAACATATCTTTAAGGGTATATCTGAACAACAGACACACATCAGAGTGGTTCTGACGAACGGTGTCGCTGGTGTTGGAAAAACTTTCTCAGTGCAGAAGTTCACTCTGGACTGGGCACAGGGCTTGGAAAACCAAGATGTCAGTTTCTTAGTACTGCTTCCATTTAGGGAGCTGAATCTGATCAAAGATGAGCAGTACAGTCTTCTCACCCTGCTCCGTGTTTTCCATCCAACATTACAGAAGGTCACAGCAGAGCAGCTGGCTGTCCGTAAACTTTTGTTCATCTTTGACGGCCTGGATGAAAGCAGACTTTCACTGGATTTCAACAACAGGGAGGTTGTGTCTGATGTCACACAGGAGTCATCAGTCAACGTGCTGCTCACAAACCTCATCAAGGGGAATTTGCTTCCCTCAGCTCTGGTCTGGATAACTTCCCGACCTGCAGCAGCCAGTCAGATCCCTCCTACATGTGTTGACAGGGTAACAGAAGTACGAGGCTTCACTGACGTCCAGAAGGAGGAGTACTTCAGGAGGAGATTCAGTGATGAAGAGCTGTCCAGCAGAATCATCTCACACATTAAAAAATCCAGAAGCCTGAAAGTCATGTGTCACATCCCAGTTTTCTGCTGGATCACTGCTACAGTTCTGGAGCACATGTTGACTACAGAGCAGAGAGGAGAGCTGCCCAAGACCCTGACTGAACTATACTTACATTTCCTGCACATTCAGACAAAGAAGAGGAAGAACAAAAACGATGAGGGACATGATACCAGTACACCGATGGAAGCTGAAAGAGAAGTTCTCCTGAAGCTGGGGAGGCTGGCGTTTGAACATCTGGAGAAAGGAAACATCATGTTCTACCAAGAAGACCTGGAGCAGTGTGGTCTTGATGTCACAGAGGCCTTGGTGTACTCAGGAGTTTGTACAGAGATCTTCAAAATAGAGAGTGTGATCTTCCAGAAAACAGTCTACCGCTTTGTTCATCTGAGCATTCAGGAGTTTCTGGCTGCAGTCTACATGTTCCACTGTTACACTGACGGGAACACAGAAGTACTAAAGACTTTCCTTATAGACTGTTCACATAGTGAGTCACAACCAATGTCTTGGGATGTCTTTTTAAGTAGCGTTCTGGAGAAAGCGGTTCAAAGTAGAAACGGTCATCTGGACCTGTTCATTCGCTTTCTTTATGGTCTGTCTTTAGAGTCCAACCAGAGACTCTTAGAAATTCTGCTGTGTCAGACAATAAAAAACCCAAAAAGTATCCACAATATAATCAACAACATGAAGGAAATAAACAGTCGTGACATCTCTCCTGACAGAAGCATCAACATCTTTCATTGTCTGATGGAGATAAACGACCACTCAGTTCATCAGGAGATCCAAGAGTTCCTGAAGTCAAAAAACAGATCAGAGAAGTACCTCTCTGTAATCCACTGTTCAGCTCTGGCCTACATGCTGCAGATGTCAGAAGAGGTTCTGGAGGAGTTGGACCTTGAGAAATACAAAACATCTAAAGAGGGACAGCTGAGATTGATTCCAGCTGTGAGGAACTGCAGAAAGGCTCGGTGAGTCCAGATGTGATAAAAATTACTAAATGCAGATTAGTTGTTCAGTTCATGTTATTATGTCGATTTAAAATAATTTAATAATAATAATACTAATCCACTGCCGACAGTCAATTGGCAATCAAATGAGCCCAGTAGGCTGTGTGCACTGTACAGTAGACGTTAACATATTTAATTTCTCTCTTTATCTGCAACATCAAAGTAGATTTAAAGATTAAAGGTCTCTGGGTCTGAGAAAGTGATGAGCATTATTGTTTCAGGTCAAACATTACAAGTAATGTGCCCCAATGCCTAAACTAAATATACAGTATTATCTGTAATAATAACATTTTCCCCTTGTATTTCTAATGACAGACTCTCTGGCTGTGATTTCAAAGAGTCTCACTGTGAAATTGTGGCCTCAGCTCTGGACTCCAACCCTTCCCATTTGAAACAGCTGGACCTGAGTCACAGTCAGCTACACAGTGACTCAAGGGTGAAGCTGCTCTTTGCTGGACTGAAGAGTCGAAACTGTAGACTGAGGATTTTAAGGTCAGTTTAGTGATTTAAAACCTGTGTTATTTTGTGTATACTTTTGACTAAGTTAACAGTGATTCCATCCACAGTAATGGTCTGTAAGAGAAAGGGATCTATCACGTGATTTCCGTATTTTCCGCACTATAAGGCGCACCGCATTATAAGGCGCACCTTCAATGAATGGCCTATTTTAAAACTTTTTTCATATATAAGGCGCACCGCATTATAAGGCGCATAGAATAGACACTACAGTAGAGGCTGGGGTTACGTTATGCAACCATTAGATAGAGCTGCGCTAAAGGGAATGTCAACAAAACATCAGATAGGTCGGTCAAACTTGATTAATAGATAACAAACCAGCGTTCTGACAACTCCGTTCACTCCCAAAATGATGTTGATGATGTGCTCTGGCCGTGTCAGGCCTTTCAGTTCAAGGGATAAATGCATAACAATAAGTTGTGACAAAGGCAGCTAAAAAGTATTGTAGTATTGTTCTTAAAATTTGTCAGAGTGAGAGTTGTGTATTTTAGTTGATCTTTGTTAAGATAATTAGTTGGAGAGTGAGCGCTCTTTCCACTCTCTGTTCAATAGTACAGCTTTGACGTATTTTCTCCGTCAGTAAATTAAGCTAGTTTAGTTTCCACAGTAAAACCAACTGGTTCATGTTTATGCTGAGTGTGATTTATACGTTTGTGCCTTGGAAAGCATTTGTCTTTGTAAGTATTAACATGTTTATTGTCATTAGAAGTATGTTAGTTGTTACCTGTTACATGTGATAAATTACGTGTGCGTGTTATTGTAATTGGCTTCATTCAAGTCAAGCTAGCGTGTGCGAAATGTGTAACGATGTATTATTTGTTCATTTAGTTTCTTTCTGTTTCTTTCAGTTACATAAAGAAAAGATAGGATAAAATGTAGTTGAGAGCAATGTACTCCTCAGTTCACAACTCCAGTAAAGACAAGAAACTGCACCATTAATTCGTTAATGTTAAATTCTTTCGCTGCTGGTCTGTTCCCGTGTTCTACTGCGTGAGTGATCGACTTGAGTTTAAACTCTGCGTCGTAAGCGTGTCTCTTAATAGGAGCTATTTTGGGGTTTTTGCACAAACACACAAATGGAAATGAAACGGCACGCTTCGCGCAGTCATATATCCCAGCATGCACCGCGTGCTACTTCTTCTGCAAGGCAAAATGGAGTTGGCGGCTGCTTACCGTAGTTGCGAGACTTGTTGCGGCTCAATATTGATCCATATATAAGGCGCACTATCGGCGTTTGAGAAAATTGAAGCCTCTTAGGTGCGCCTTATAGTGCGGAAAATACGGTACTTGCTAAACATTAAGCAAAAGAACCTTTTCCTCCTCTATTCTTTATCAGCGATTATATCTCACAAGCTAAAACTACTCTTAACACAGGATCCTGCTTTGTACTAATTGTTTGGTCTTTATTTAGGTTGATGGCTTGCAATTTGCCAGAAAGTAGTTGTGCTTTACTGGTGACTGCTCTGAAAACAAACCCGTTCACTCTGAGAGAACTAGACCTGAGTATCAACGACCTGGGAGACTCAGGCGCAAAGGCGTTGTTTGATTTTCTGGCATCTCCAACCAGTAAACTGGACACTCTGAGGTCAGAAACATTTTTTATTTTTTTCTGTGTGGACGTTAATATGACACTATATATACTTTTTCTTATAATGATTATTCTTATTTTAAATTATTTATTCAGACTAAATTACTGCTCTTTGACAACGGTCAGCTGTGATAATCTGACCTCTGCTCTGAAGTCCAACCCCGTCTATCTCAGAGTATTGGACTTAATTGGAAACGACCTTGAAGATTCAGGAGTGAAGCAGCTGACTAAGCTGGTGGAGACTCCACACTATGGACTGGAAACCGTGAGGTCAGTCCAGGCTACTTTCAAGACCATTTGTGTTAGAGCAGAGAACCAGTGTTGGGATGCACCCTCAGCCTTTCATTTTCATGAAACATTGATAATGTTGATGTTTTAAAGGTGGCCAGGAAAAAAAAAACAACACATCTAAAATTAAACATTTTATTGGCCTTCCTGTTCAGACAGAATCACAGCAATCTCTATGATACAGATTTAGCTATAACATGTAAATTATACTGCACTGGTAATATCAAAACAAGCTCACTCCTTCTATGTATATATATATCTATATCTATATGTATATTATGACCAACCACATGGGAACTGCTTACACTACAGTCACACAACTAACATTTCTGATACTCCAGTAAACCAAGTGATCATCCAAGAAAGGACAGTTTGTCTTTCTGGGCATCTATCAGGTGCTGGGAACCTGTACACACTGCACTTTAAATAAATACAATATTAAGATGAGATTAAAATTGCACTTGTATTCTGTCTGCTCTGTTTAAAACAAACCTGTTCCCAACTACAAAACAGAATAACAAAGTAATGCAGTGACACTCTACTAAAAGACTAGGTTGTAAAGCTCGAGCTGAACTCAATGTTATCTGTCTGATCCACAAAAAAGGAAGGACATCTTGGATTGGTGTGTGTTTGTGCTGTTTTTCCTGAAATCTAGTACCATCATCAAATCATGAGAGGGTCATGACCTTTTCTAATAATAAAACTATAACAAAACATTTTAAGTTCTTTGTGTAAACCTTTCAAACTGCAGTTGAACTTAAGTAATATAAAGAATATATCATAACCTAGTAGCAATCACAATATAATTTGATTATAAACTGCTTGGTTTAATAACTCTCTAACACCAACTCACTGTGTTTGTCCCGACAGAATAGAGGACTGGGAGATCAAAGCTTCCAGATACAAGACGTGAGTCCTGACACAGCATCTTGCAACATATGTCCACTACTGCTTGGGCAGATTTTCCAACATGAGAAAAAAAGAAAAGGACAAAATAAGAGAGATGTAAACTTGTATTAGGAGAGAAAACTAATTACATCTGTGTCTGTTTAATATGTTTTCTATCAGTATTTTTGTGTGTGCATACTCATACTCTGTCTGTCTTTACACACGAGTGCTTTGTATGGTAACTTGCTGTGAATAAGAGAGGGTGGACAGAAGACGTTAACCATTTTCTGCTTGTCTCTCACTTTCAGTTCCAGGTAAAGAAAATCTACAGAGAAGGTCATCACCGGCTGGTCAAATTTTAATCAGGAACATAACTTACAAAATTTGCCTCTAAGGCTTTTACAACATGTGGGGCATAAAAAAACACTAATGGGAAAACAGAAATGGAAGAAACCTCAAGAGGAGCAGCAGAGCAGTAACGAGTCCACTTTCAGGACGAACAGACATGCCAAACATGTTGTGTACAGAACACATCAACAGATGATATGAACAGCGTGGACAAAAAATAGCTTGTAAACATGTAAGAAGTACATGATCCAGAGGTCGAGTAACTTCCAGGTGCTGGCAACAGATATGACCTCAAGCTCACCTCTAATTATGAGTTACTACTGTGTCTGAGCAGTTTCTAAACCAAATGGATAAAGTTTCACAGTGGGACATAATGAATTGGAACAGAAACACTCTACATGTGACTGACAGAAGTTGGACCCATTGCTTTCTGAACTTTTCACCTGACCTAAATTAGTGATTGGTGCTTTGTTAAGTACACAGCACCTGGTGCCCTAAATGGAGAGACTTGTATATGAAACCATGACAGAATGTTGTGGTACATGGGCAAGAGAACTTGAAGAATGATGTCCTGTCAGCGCTTCTGTAGAACGAGAAATGATTTAACGTTGGAAGATCCCCGCTTTATCCTATGTTGACTAGGGGGTACCTCTTACAGGTAACCAGAAGAATTCTACAAAGATACAGCTTCTTAAGTGGAGATGCCAACCGTCCCTTATGAATCTTATAAACTTCAAATGGCTTGTTCCATATTGAATCAGTGTTTGATACAATCTGATCACAGCTGTGGTGGAAATGTTTTTTGAATAACTTGGTGATATTAGAGCGATAAAGGCAGGATTTTTAGAGAGTAATGCTAATGCATGTAGAACAGGCTGTCACATGTGAGTCCCTAAGATTCACCTGCTTCACCGACCATTAGGCACACAGTGGCAGCAGCAGTGTTGATTATTTGTTCACAAAAAATAACCGTGTGTGAGACATAGATTGATGACTGAATTTACTTAAGTTGTGATGAAGCGGGAAAGTAAAGCAACTCAGATATAGAGGTTTCACTTTGTTGTATAAAGCTCTGTGCTGTTGGATAAATGTAAATACTGCTTAAACATCTTGTTTTCGCTATGAAATAAATTTATATATTTCAACTTAAATATAATATCTTTATTTTTGTGATGAAATGATTTTATCCACTTGATCATCAAGATCATCGTCTTTAGAGGTTTTAGTTGTCAGAAAATGCAAAATCCAGGTTTAGGTCTCGGAGATGGAGGAAGATGGATCCTCAGATCGCCTGTGAGAGAAGTCTTGCTGTAGTTATTAATGTTCTAAATATGACTTTGTAAAACTAAACTTGAATATATTAGTTCATAGTCATATATCAAGTATTGATTATTGCCACTTAAGTTGTTGCTAACTGGGTAACTCTGCTTACCCCCACCTGGGCTCCTCCTGGAAGACAGGTGCCAGACAAACAGTGTTTGCTAAATTAAGCTGACGTTCCTGCCCTTTCTCAAGAACAGCTGGAAATTTCTATGTTTTTGATTTATATTTGACCTGTGAATGAGGAGACATGTTTTATAATGAATTCAAATGAGCGGAATTCTTTTGCAGCCATGAGACATTTTTGTTTTACATTTTGTGATAATTTCACATGTACATTATTTGACAATTTCTTTACCAAAGGAGTTTGAAATACTAACTTCAGCAACGTAGGATAGATTTACTGGTTACTGGTGGTTTAACCTTAAGAAGCGTGTACCAATCCGATGGATCAGCAAGAGGTCGTAATGAATGTGGATTGGCAGCTAATGTTTTTTGATGCAAGTACACATACGTACTAATTTGATTTTCTCTGAAGTGAAAGAGAATGAGGAGGAGTGAGTTCAACAGTGAAGAACAAAGAAGACAATAGTGAAAGTATTTAGTCAGTTAAACTTTCGTCAGCAGTCAAAAGAGGAGTCGACAGAAGAAAACAAAAAAGCTGAGAAAGGTGAGCGTGAATAAACTATCATGAAAACTTTTTATGTACTTAAAAAGTATATAAGTATAGAAGTATATACTAGAGCTAGTTCTTCCTGGAAAAGTGAGTCAAGTTTATTCCAAACAGGCAGTAGTTCAATTGAAGCTGGTTAACCTGAGAGAATTTACCCACTCTGAAATACACAATAAAAAAACTAAAAGAAAAAGGGTGTAAAATGTATTCTGTATAGAAGAAGTAGTAATGAAATAATGAGTATTGGACTGATGCACAGCCTGCATTTCTCTTTATTCAGTTATGTATTTTAGGTTTTCTTATTTGGGTGTGACTCCAGCACAGACCTGTTCATCCTGATTCTTCTTTTCTGAACCCACAGTCACAGTTACTTTAGTCCACAAGATGAGTTTTTGTGTGGAGGACGAGGAGGACAGAGCAGAGTCTGCACTATCCAGCCGTCTCTCCATGAAGAGTGACCGATCCAGACAGGACCCTCCAGTGTTCAGTAGTGAATCTGGACCCTTAGACACAAAGTAAGATAACAGCTACAAAGTTAGTGTTTGTGTATTGAGTGTTTGTGCGGTCGTAGTATAACTGTATACCTGTTAATAGCCCCAACAGATGGTCCATTCATCCTGTTTGGTTTGCTTCATGAAACAGCTATATGGGGGAAAACACAGTTTTTTTTTAAAGAAATCTAACTATATATTTAAATCATGAGCCAACTTGAAGAGCAGCTTTTGGTGCCAATCATGCCACTAGCACAGCTTGTTGTGTGACTATATGTAGCTGAGTCACACTGTGTTGTATTAAAGGATTATGAAAGGTTGGAAACCCCCAAACATCCCAGCTACAGAAATATTTAGTGCCGCAATACCAAAACTATTCAACAATTTATAAAAAATAAATACTGACAAAGTAGAGAAATGGGGAGTCAAAAAGGTTGATACTGATGTTTATTGTGATTTATGTCCATTAAACCTAACATAGAGTGTGTCTGATCTGCTGAATTTGCAGTGCAATTAACAAAAAAATGAATGATGGCAGTGATGAACAAAGATATTAGAAAACAAAAGGTATTGAAGGTAGGTATTGAAAATTTGTTTTTTTTATTATTCTGTTTACATTGTAGTTTCACTGGTGCTAGTATGTACTGCATCATTACCTGAACAAAATGAAAATGAATCCACAAAAATATTATATTATGAAACAATGCACATATTAAATACTGCTGTGTGTAGTATTCTACTAGAACTACAACTGATTCACAGCTTGGGTTTACACAGAACATGATTTTACAGAAGTTTATTTCCTGTCACAGGGAGACTGACTTCATTACTTCACTATGTGCAATATTTTTATATTTTAAATTTAAATGTATTAAAATGTATTTATACAATATTTTTTATTCGGCATTTTTTATCTTTGAACTCTTTCTCTATCCATATTGGTCCTTTATAGTGTTTAAATACTTTCAAAAGAATTCCTGTGTGTCTTCCTCTGTGGAAAAAAATCTTGAATCACATGTATTTGCACTTTAAGTTTGAAAATTATATAATCTTGTATTTTTAAACCAGAATAAAATCTAAACCCTAGATTAAGCATAAAATGACCACAAGGCAATAAAAATCCTGCAGTGGAGGCAAAATAGCCATAAAAGAAATAGATTTACAGCACTTCACATGATAATACTACAGCCTTTTACATGCTAAAGGTTAACTGCACACAGTTTTAAGCTATAGCAGTTTGATTTGTTTATGGAGCTGTGCTTTGAACAATATTCATTAATAAAACAGTATTTGATTTGATTAATTTTTTTGTCATGTTTCATAAGAAGGAACAATTTATGCAGTATATAAACTAGACAAACACATTACACTGTAAAAAAATCAGTGATGTTTTGGAATGTGAAAATGTTTGAAATAATACTAATTAGATAAAAAGGTCTCAGGACTGAGATTCTCAAACAATGAATTCCAGGATCGGTTGTTAATATTCATTATTTCTTATTTAGCAGACAGTGCATCACCTCTCCACAGTGTGGAGAAAAACACAGAACAAGACCAGGGCTGGAGACAAACAGTCAGACAAGCACTGCACAAAGTAAGACTGTGTGAAAATGTTCATGTGACGGGAATTTTCGATTTAGTTTTAGTCATTGTTTCATGTGAACTGTGGTTTGTTCATAATAAATTTTGTTTTAGTAATTTATTGTGTCTTAGTTTTAGTCAATATTTTGTTATAAGTCAGTTTTAATTTCTTTCTTTTAATTTTCAGGCTTTAAAAAAGTTTCACACACGGGTAAAAAATAAACTAATTGTGAGCGGGTTAAATAAACATGATAACAAAACAAGTAAAAATAATGGCACAATTCTTTCCTCAGCTAGCGCAATTTTATTATGTCTAATTACAGTTAAGGAAAAAGATATTTGATTCCCTGATGATTTTGTACATTTGTCCACTGTCAAAGAAATTATCAGTCTAAAATTTTAATGGTAGGTGTTTTTTAACACTGAGAGACAGAATAGCAACAAAAAAAAAATCAAATAGAGAAAAGGCATTTTAAAAAAGAGCACAGTAGGAGGAGCACACTCTTAAATGGAGTGCTCCTATTCTCAGCTAGTTACCTTTATAATAGACACCTGTCCACAGAACAAATCATTCAATCAGATTCCAAACTCTCCACCACGGCCAAGGCCAAAGAGCTGTCCAAGGATGTCAGGGACAAGATATCCTGCTCTTGTTGCTGCTTGACTGTGTCTGTTTATTTAGATTGTGTATTTCTACACTGTTGTTATTTTACAGTTCAAGGTAACAGATGGACAGATGGTTGACCTTATAAGATGTGTGAACATTACAGTTTACATCAGTGCATCCAACACAGAATAAAAAATCGTCTGGACAATGTTGTAGGTTGTAGACTGTTGTGGAAATTTTCATCTGCTGGTGAAGAATGACATAGAGACTTCTGTCTGCCGACAAAGTTTTATTCTTTGCAAAGAAGGTCAGTCAACATGTGAGCGGTCACAGTGAAGAAGGACCCTGAACAATGGGAAATCAGAGTTTTTATACCTGGGGAACACCCCCCAGATATGTGTCTCAACCTTTTGTCTGCTGTAAGTGTTGCCACTGACTTCCTGGGATGTAGGTTTGCAGGAGTTTCCCGCAGTATTTCACACCCAGGTGACAGTTTCTGAGAGGCTCAGACAGCATGATCAAAAGACAAAACATGTGTAGAACTACACAAGGCTGGAAGCGCTGCAAGACCACTGTCAAGCAGCTTGGTGAGAAGATGACAGTTGGTGCAATTATTCGCAAATGTAAACAACACAAAATAGCTGTCAATCTCCCTGAGTCTGGGGCTCCATGGAATATCTCACCTTGGAGTTTCAATGAGGTGAGGAATCAGCCCAGGATTACAATGGAGGATCTTGTCAATGATCTCAAGGGACCACAGTCTCCAAGAAAACAATTAATAACATACTTCCCTGTGAAGGACTGAAATGCTGCAGCACCTGCGAGGTCCCCCTGCTCAAGAAAGCACATGTACAGGCCCATCTGAAGTTTGGTAAAGAACATCTGAATGATTCAGAGAACTAAGTGAAAGTGTTGACCAAAAACTCGCTCTTCTCATCAACTAACCTGGCTGTCTTAGGAGGAGGAGGAATGCCTCCCATGACCCCAAGAACACCATCCCCACCATCGAACACGGAGGTGGGAACATTATGCTTTGGGGGTGTTTTTCTGCCAAGGGGACAGGAAAACTTCTCACATTAAAGGGACAAAGGACGAGGCCATGTACCATCAAATCTTGGGTGAGAACCTCCTTCCCTCAGCCAGGGCATAAGAAATGGCTCGTGGATGGGTCTTCCAGAATGACAATGACCCAGAACACAAGGCCAAGCTAACAAAGGAGTGGCTCAAGAAGAAGCACATCAAGGTCCTGGAGTAGCCTACCCAGTCTCCAGACCTTAACCACATGGAAAATCTGTGGAGGGAGCTGAAGGTTGAAGTTGCTAAACATCAGCCTCAAAGCTCCTCAAAGAGGAGTGGGACAAAATCCCTCCTGAAATATGTGCACCTATTGTACCTGGTGGTCAACTCCAAGAAACATCTGGCCTCTGTGATTGCCAACAAGGGTTTTGCCAAGTCTTGTTTTGTGATGGGATCAAATACTTATTTCACTCATAAAAATGCTAATTCAATCCAAATGCAATTGTTTCCAGTTTTTCTGAATTCTTTTGTGGTTATTGTGGTTATTCTCTCTCTCACTGTTAAAATAAACCTACCATTTAAATTTTAGACTGATCATTTGGGTAAGTTTTAAATGGATTGACTATACCAATGCTTGTATATCTATAACTATGGTTGGCATAGGCTACAGGTTATGAACATGAGTTGTGAGTATGGGTATGGTACCAAGCTTTGGCAAAACATGACCAAAGAGGAATCCCTATCTTCAAAATGTTTGTACGTCTGTCTGTTACATTAAATAGCATTGGTTATAATTATTTAAATTAATTAAGGAAAAATAATTATGATTATATTCTCTTTGTTCTCACATTGTTTCTTTTTTTTCAGCCAATGGTCTGCAGGATGTTTTAAATCAACATAAGATCAATCTGAGGAGGAGATGTGAATGTGTGACTGAAGGAAGTGATGAAACAGGAAGTGGAACCCTCCTCAACAGGATCTACACTGATCTCTACATCACAGAGGGACAGAGTGAAGAGGTTAATACCCAACATGAGGTGATGCAGCTGGAGACAGTTTCCAAGATGAAGACCCTCCATGACACTGCAATCAAGGTCCACGACATCTTTAAAGCCTTACCTGACCAACAGACACACATCAGAGTGGTTCTGACGAACGGTGTCGCTGGTGTTGGAAAAACCTTCTCAGTGCAGAAGTTCACTCTGGACTGGGCAGAGGACTTGGAAAACCAAGATGTCAGTCTGCTGGTTCTGCTTTCATTCAGGGAGCTGAACCTGATCAAAGATGAGCAGTACAGTCTTCTCACCCTGCTCCATGTTTTCCATCCAACATTACAGAAGGTCACAGCAGAGGAGCTGGCTGTCTGTAAACCTTTGTTCATCTTTGACGGCCTGGATGAAAGCAGACTTTCACTAGATTTCAACAACAGGGAGGTTGTGTCTGATGTCACACAGGAGTCATCAGTCAACGTGCTGCTGATAAACCTCATCAAGGGGAATCTGCTTCCCTCAGCTCTGGTGTGGATAACTTCCCGACCTGCAGCAGCCAATCAGATCCCTCCTACATGTGTTGACAGGGTAACAGAGGTACGAGGCTTCACTGACGTCCAGAAGGAGGAGTACTTCAGGAGGAGATTCAGTGATGAAGAGCTGTCCAGCAGAATCATCTCACACATCAAGACATCCAGGAGCCTCCACATCATGTGTCACATCCCAGTCTTCTGCTGGATCACTGCTACAGTTCTGGAGCACATGTTGACTACAGAGCAGAGAGGAGAGCTGCCCAAGACCCTGACTGACCTGTACTCACACTTCCTGCTGGTGCAGACAAAGAGGAAGAAGAACAAGTACGATGAAGGACATGAGACGAGTCCACAGGAGCTGACAGAGGCTGACAGAGAAGTTCTCCTGAAGCTGGGGAGGCTGGCGTTTGAACATCTGGAGAAAGGAAACATCATGTTCTACCAAGAAGACCTGGAGCAGTGTGGTCTTGATGTGACAGAGGCCTTGGTGTACTCAGGAGTTTGTACAGAGATCTTCAAAAGAGAGAGTGTGATCTTCCAGAAAACAGTCTACTGCTTTGTTCATCTGAGCATTCAGGAGTTTCTGGCTGCAGTCTACATGTTCCACTGTTACGCCAACAAGAAGACAGCGGGCCTGAAGGCTTTTCTGGGAAAAAGCTCCTGTGACTTGTCCCTGGATGACTTCTTGAGTAGATCTTTAGACAAATCCCTCCAAAGTAAAAATGGTCACCTGGACCTGTTTGTTCGCTTCCTTCATGGCCTTTCTCTGGAGTCAAACCAGAGAATCTTGGGAGGTCTGCTGGGTCACACAGAGAACAGTCAAACAGTTATCCCGAGAATAATCAACAACCTGAAAAAAATAAACATTGATGATATCTCCCCTGACAGAAGCATCAACATCTTCCACTGTCTGATGGAGATGAATGACATTTCAGTTCATCAGGAGATCCAAGAATTCCTGAAGTCAGAGAACAGATCAGAGAAGAAACTCTCCTTGATCCACTGTTCAGCTCTGGCCTACATGCTGCAGATGTCAGAGGAGGTTCTGGATGAGTTGGACCTTAAGAAGTACAACACATCAGTAGAGGGACGACATAGATTGATCCCAGCTGTGAGGAACTGCAGAAAGGCTCGGTGAGTCCAGATGTGATTAGAAAGTAGTGAAGCCATTAGTTTCAAATAGAGATGTGGACAAAATAGTTGGTGTCCTTTCGTTTTAGAAAGAAAAAGCCACAAAGGTCAGTGACATAACTTGAAACTGACAAAAGTAATAATAAATCAAAATGTACTAAAAATTGCATTTTTTTTCATTTTATAAAAACAAGCCTGTGGCTAATTGACATCACCAAACTTGTTAATTCTACTTTTCTTCTTTTTGATGCTTTTCCAGGCTTTCACTGCTGCCTTTTTCACTTGTTAGTTTTGGGGGGTTACTCCCTTTAGTCTCCTCTTTAGCAGGTGAAATGCATGCTCTATAGAGTCAATCTGGATACTGACTCGTCCAGTCTAAGACTTTCCACTTCTTGCCTCGATGAACTCCTTTGTTTTTTTTGGGCAGTGTTTTGAGTCATTGTCTTGCTGCATGATGAAGGATCTCCCAATCAGTTTGGTTGCATCTTTCTTTAAATTGGCAGACAAAATGTTTCTGTAGACTTCTGAGTTTATTTTGCTGCTGCCATCATGTGTTACATCATCAATGGAAATGATGAAGAAGGCTTGCAGCCCAAGCCATGACATCCTCTCCACTGTGTTTCACAGATGAGCTTGTATGTTTGGGAATAGAGCAGATTTATTTATTCTTCAAACTTTAGCCTTTCCATCATTTTGTGGAAAGAAGTCTTCTGCAAACATTAGATTATGATTCCTTCTTTCCTGCCCTCTGGAGGTTGTTGCTGATGTCACTAACAGTTGTTTTAGGGTCTGTCGTTGTAGCTCTCACAGTGTTTCTGTTGTTAACTGCTGTTGTCTTTCTTAGTCTGCTAGTTTGACTCTGTTTCTTAGTGCACCAATGACTAACAGTGAAGGTGCCTCTAAAAGCAAAAAAGAATAAAAGAGTTGTGCTGCTTTACACCAATTCTGGATGTATGTGATAATTTTAGTCTAGTAAATAAAATAGCAAGTGCAGTGTTTTATTTTATTTAAAATGCATTGTGTCTGTAATCACAGACTTCATGGCTGTGGACTGTCAGCGACTCATTGTCAAGTCGTGGCTTCAGCTCTGATATCCAACCCTTCACATCTGAGAGAGCTGGACCTTAGTGGAAACTACAACCTGCAAGATTCTGCAGTAAAGCACCTGTCTGTTGGACTGAAGAGTCCCAGCTGTAAACTAGAAACTCTGAGGTCAGGATATGTCACTTGTCACTTAATGTCCCTTAATAATTAAGTATTTCCCCACTATAGACATATACACACATACTGTATACACACATTCACAAGGAAAACTTTGAAAACACATCAGATCTCAATGGGCAAAAAAATCATGCACACTGCTATGGACTGGGTTAATGTGTAAGAAATGAAAAGATGCTACATCATTTGGAAAATAAAAATATCAACCTGCAGAGGGCTGGATTTAAACACATCCTGAAAATCTAGTAAAAAATATAAGCTCCACGTTGCCGGTCACTGAGTACAGTGCCCACTAGTGGATGTTGGGCCTTCAGACCACTCTGACGATGTCTGTTTCTGATTGTTTGGTCAGAGGCATTCACAGCAGTGGCCTGGACTGGATATTGAACAAGCACCCTACCATACCCCATCAGTGGCACTAACCACTGCGCTATCTATCATTCGGACTGGATAAGTGTGGTCGCATGGTAGCAAGGAGAGAAAAGCTATTCAGAACTGAGGTGATAGAACTACCAGAAGGCAAGATAGCAGATGTTGAGGATAGCTACAAATACCCTGGAATCCCACAGGCAAATGGTAACCACGAAGAGGCCGCAAGGAAAACAGCAACCACTTAGTACCTCCAAAGGGTAAGGCAAGGCCTGAGAAGTCAGCTGAATGGGAAGAACAAAGTCCAGGCAATCAACAACTACGCCCTCCCGGTAATCAGGTGGGGTACTTGGACCTGACATAATAAGCTGGCCAAAAGAGGAGATGGAAGCCACTGACATCAAGACAAGGAAGTTCCTTACAATGCATAGAGGGTTTCACCCCAAATCCAGCACCCTGAGACTGTAGGCTAAGTGGAAGGGAGGCTGAGGATTAGTGAGCGTCAAAGCCACTATCCAGAATGAAACAACTAAGCTCCATGAATACATCAGGAAGATGGCCCCAACTGATGACATGCTTAGTGAATACCTCAGGCAGCAGGCTCCAAAGGAGCAAGGGAAGGAAGAGGAGGAGGAACCCTCATAGAAGGACAAACCCCTGCACGGTATGTACCACCTGCAGATAGAAGAAGTGGCTGATGTCGACAAATCCTACCAGAGGCTGGACATAGCTGGACTGAAAGACAGCACAGAGGCACTAATCCTAGCAGCACAGGAGCAGACTCAGATCCTGTGGGACTTCCAGATACAGACTGACAAACTGGTAATGGCCAACCAACCCAACTTAGTAGTGGTGGACAAACAGGAAAACAAGGCTGTAGTAATAGATGTAGCAATCCCAAGTGATACTAACATCAGGAGAAGGAGCACGGAGAGAGAGGAGAGCTGGAAAAGATGTGCAAGGCGAAGGCACAAGTGGTACCCGTGGTGATAGGACCACTGGGGGCTGTAACTCCCAAACTGGGAGCGTGACTCCAACAGATCCCAGGAAGAACATGTGAGATCTCTGTCCAGAAGAGTGCAGTCCTAGGAACAGCTAAGATACTGCACAGGACCCTCAAGCTCCCAGGCCTCTGGTAGAGGACCCAAGCCTTAAGGAATAAGACTGCTCCAAGGAAGGGACGAGTGGGGAATTTATGATAATATGGTAACAACACAAATACAATGTTTTGTTTACATTGTTTATTTTTCATTCAGATTAAGTTCCTGCAGTTTGTCAGAGATCAGCTGTGATTCTCTGGTCTCAGCTCTGAAGTCCAACCCCTCCCATCTGACAGAACTGGACCTGAGTGACAATAAGCTGCAGTATTCAGCAGTGAAGCTGCTGTGTGGTTTTCTGGAGAGTCCACAATGTAGACTGGAGACTCTGAGGTCAGTTCACAGTATTTTATTTCTGCGCTGAGATTAGTATGATGTGAAAGTTGTGGTGACACTAAGCTGTAGACAAATTACTGATTTTAGAAATTACAAATTACTGATACACACTGACGATCTTATTGGTGAAATATTTTTTTTTATTCTGTGGTTTAGTCCACTGACTGTAGCACAACAATGCTGAGCTACAGATTAAAAACATTAGCATAATAAGAAACATTTTACACTGGATAATTCCCTCTGAAGTCTCTATATTGGTGTTTGACAATTACATAACTAAAGTGATAAAATGTATTCTTGATTCAGATTGAGTCAGTGCAGTTTGTCAGAGATCAGCTGTGATTCTCTGGCCTCAGCTCTGAAGTCCAACCCCTCCCATCTGAGAAAACTGGACCTGAGTGGAAACAAGCTGCAGGATTCAGGAGTGAAGCTGCTGTGTGGTTTTCTGGAGAGTCCACAATGTAGACTGGAGACTCTGAGGTAGATCAAAACATTACAGTTCTATGCTGAAATGAATATGATTTGAACGTTGTGGCAACACTAAACTCATCACTGAGTTGATACCATTTTTTAACAATTATTTTAACCATGTTTTCTTTTTTGATGGTTTAATCCAATAACTTTGTGACTTCACTTTTTTTTTTTTGAAGCGTCAGCATGTTGACATTAATATTAATTTCTTTTTCACTTGTTATTATATTGAACCAGCATCCTGTTTGGTTTATAGTAGTTTTTTGGAGTTTCCATTTTTAAACTTCCAGCTCTAAACATGATGAAACCCTGAATGGTTTTAACTACAGCAACCTGCATATGTTACATAGCTGGGAACAGTCACTGGAACAATTTCAGTGCAGATATATTATAAAAACTATAAAATATATGTCTCTTGATTTGTGCAGGCCTTTTACTGGATTTTTACACATGATTTATTTTTTATTTAGACTGATAAACTGCAGTTTGTCAAAGATCAGCTGTGTGTCCCTGGCTTCAGCTATAAAGTCCAACCCTTCACATCTGAAAGAACTGGAGCTGAGCTTCAACAAACTGCGACATCAAGATATGAAACTGCTGTGTGATTTCTTGATGAGTCCACACTGTAGACTGGACACTCTGAGGTCAGACACTATTTATTAGTTCTGTGCTGAGAATAATATGATGAGAAAGTTGTTGTGTTATTTGATATGCACATGTAGAGCTGATACAGTATTATACTGATTCACAATGATCACAGTCTTACAATATAAATGTTTGTCTCTTTCCCTTTTCAGTGGTTTAGTCCCTCATCTATGACAAAGCAACAAAACAACCACAGATTTTAAACTTTTAACATAACATGAATGATACCTCAACTATAAACATGCCTCTAAATCTTAATAAATAGTTCGAGTAATACATAGCATAATTGTGTGTGTGGAGTTTAGACTTAACGTTGGCTTTCTAAACCTTCCTCAGCTTTGGACAGATGACGAAACACTGAATGATTTCAAACAACACCCTTTTCTAAAGCTACATGTTTGTTCTTCATTCAGACTGAGTGATTGCAGTTTGTCAGAGATCAGCTGTGAATCTCTGGCATCAGCTCTGCAGACCATCGCCTCTCATCTGAAAGAACTGGACCTGAGTAGAAACATCCTGCAGGATTCAGGAGTGAGGCTGCTGTGTGATTTTCTGAGCAATCCACTCTGTACACTGGAGACTCTGAGGTAGGACATCATTTTAAGTTCTATGCTGAGATTATTATCATGTGAAAGTTGTAGTGACACTAAACTGCAGACATGAGGCTGGTACAATGATCTAAGTAAAATAAACCTCAGCTAAGCCAGTTTGTTCATGCTGCTTCTGATTATGTATAGTGCTCAAACACAGTTGATGCATGTTGAGTACAACATGATCATAAACTATTGTGATCACAGATTCAGTTTCATGCTACAACATGTGGCTAAGGGAGGAGAAATGCTACTCACACTGCTTTGATATGCAGCAGGAAGGAATTAATGGCTAAAATTCAAGTTAGAGTAGGACTGTGGTCTGGTTTATCATAATAATTATTTATGTTGGGTTGTCACCAAATAACCACATTTTTCTGCTGCAATCATCCAGCTACTCGCAGATCACAGGGATGCATGGAGTTTTCCCAAAGCTCCAGTGTAGTGTTATGTCTGATCACCTGAACACATAAACAAAGCAGAATGAACCAGTAATCATTAAGATACTGAACACAATGTATGACAATAAATGCTGTTTAGCCTCCACTGAAACAACCACAGTATCTAGTATTGGCACCATAAAGCCACCTTAAGGAGGCAGTGTAGAAGACATACAAGAGCCTATGTTTGTCATATAGTCATGTTCAATCTCTCGTCTGTTTCCAGCAGTACGAGATGGATCCTCCAACAGACTAAGCACACAAAATACACGTAAAAAGTAGTTTGCTCAACATGATTTGGCCAAATCCTCACTGACAGTTAAAAAAACAACAGTTGTTTGCAGGGATTTACTCTAACGTTTGTGATAAAGAAAATATGAGGTTAAGGGTACTAGGATTTTTGTCCAGACCATTTTCATGTGTTTTATTAATAAAAATTTCAGTTGAATCACAAATCAAAACCAAAGTTTGATTGAGATCAATACCGTTCAGAGAAAAGAGTGGGTTCTTCTGTCTTGGTGCAAGAATACCAACAAATGTGTTTAAGTCTATGATCCTTTATTCAGATTGAACAGCTGCAGTTTGTCTGAGATAAGTTGCTCCTCTCTGGCCTCAGCTCTGAAGTCCAACCCCTCCCACCTGAGAGAACTGGAGCTGAATTCAAACTTGGACCTTCAGGATTCAGGAGTGAAGCTGCTGCGTGGTTTTCTGGGGAGTGCAAACTGTAGACTGGAGGTTCTGAGGTCAGATACCATTCTTTATTTCTGTTCTGAGGTTAATATGTGAACTTTGAGGTTAAAAGCAAACTGCAAACATGAGGCATACATCTAAACAATGTTTTCATCTATTCCCTCTGGCTGAGCAGGTTCAGCTACAGATTTACAAAACTTAATAAAACATGAAAATTTTACATTAGAGACTTTATGAACTTCTTACACACCTTTATTTATTTATTTATTTATTTATTTATTTGACACTGAACAGTCACATTATTGAGACATGAACCCTATTATAGTTCAAGTGTTAAAGCTTTTTCCTTGTGTTTGCAGTAAATTTCTGCTTTTGAAAGCTTTTTCAGTTATGAACAGATTATAAAATATTGAATGGATTCAAGCAGAAACTTTGAACGTGTTAATGTTATTTGGTTTATTCTTTATTCAGATTGAGTCGCTGCAGTTTGTCAAAGACCAGCTGTGCTATTCTGGCCTCAGCTCTGAAGTCCAACCCTTCCCATCTGAGAGAACTGGAGCTGAACCACAATAACCTGCAGGATTCAGATGTTAAGCTGCTGTCGGAGCTCATGAAGAGTTCACAATGTAGACTGGAGACACTGAGGTCAGTGGAGGGTTGGAGTCAGTCTCTGCTGCTTTCAGCAGTATTGTACTAAACATAGTTAGTGTCAAAGCAAAGTACTGTAGCTTGCTGTGATGATGTGGCTGAGTTAAGAAATAAAACTAGATTCCAGCTGACAGCCTTACAACACGTTAAAAGACAGTGGTGCTTATTTATTAAACTGTTGTAGCATCAAATGATCTGAAATGGTTTGTTCTCTCATTTCTACACCAAACTAATGATCAGTTTTATACTTTGTTACAGCTCTAACATCAATGTACCTGGCTTGCCTGCGAATCACTTATTTCAGAGAGCCATCTTTGCCCTTTTTGAATATTAACGTAGTTATGTTACTTTGTAAAGATCAAGATTCTTGCAAGAAAGACCTGAGAACAAATTATATTCCGTATATTGCATAAAACGATATTAACTCATATATGGCACACACACAGTGGGTACATAAGTATTTTTGCTGTATTTCCCCTGTACACCACCACATTTTATATCAAATGAAAAAAATCAACATGCTCTTGAAGGAGCTCTTAGGAATCCACCTAAGAACGTATTGTGTGCATGTGTAAGGTAAAACACCTGCAGATCAAGCAGGATGTGAAGACAGTTGCAATAATTAAAGTATCAAAACCGACAATAAGTCTCAGTCTGTAAGCTAAATATATTTTATTTCAATATATCTAACACTGTGAGGCAGTGTTTAGCCCTGTCACTGTGCACTTTTTGTGTTAATACTTTTTTGCCACAGTCCGAAACTGTATGGCATAATTTGTGAATGTAAATTGAATGTAACTCTGATTTATCACCTCTTGTGTCTCTTCTTCTTTCAACAGATGCACACTTTAAGTGATGTCAGTGATGAGCCATCATCAGTGGATCTGGTCTGCTCTGCTGCTGCTCTGTCCTACACAGTTCCTGCAGACAAACTGAACTACTGCTGGTCTGAGTGCTGGTACCAAGCTTGACTCAGTGGGATGGGTTGTATCAGAGTGGCCACCCAGCATAAAAAACTGTGCCTAATAAATATGCAGATCGAATGATCTGCCTGGAGAACCCCTAATGGCATAATGTGGTTTCTATATATAATATTTCTCTTTTAATTTCTGTGGGACGATTTAGCACTGCAGGACATTTCTACATATTTCTGGATACTAGTGGTCTCTGATATTCTGGTTATTATTATAACCCTTATAACAGCTGTTTCTAAATATTCATAATATTTGCTCGTAACAAAGAAGTTGATAAAACCGGAACCAAACCTGGATTAAGTTTAGAGTTTGCTGAATTTTCTCAGCTTTCACAAAATTTCTTCTGACAGAAACATCAGAACTAAAGTTGTTATATGCTTAGACACAAAACTTTATATTAAATAAATCATATCTATGATTTTTTTATAAATGCAATTTTTTAGCTTTTTAAAAATATACATAGAAAACATATTTTTATTTACCGGTAGTTTTTATGTAGCTGGTTGAATTATTAACCAGATTTTCATGTATCTGAACTGAAGTAAAAACCCAAAGTACAACATTTCTTATTGTCAGTGTGTTCATTTTCTGAGTTGTTTTTTTTTTTGACTAAGCCACTGATAGAAACTAAATAGACTAATTGGTTTTGAAAGAAAAATAAATTAACCACAGTACATTAGATTTTTCATGTTGCTTCCCTCACGTCGAACATCACAGTAGGTTCTTACCATCATAAATCTTTGAGGGGGGAAGCACTTACATACTGTATGTGTCTTGCAGTGTTATTACAGGTGTTAAATTTAGTTTTCCAACTATGTCTATGCTGTTATCAGTTATCTCAGTTTCTGCCTTGTGCTCTGCTTACTAATGCAGAGATTCTAATTATTAGAATAACGTGTTTTGGTTATATTATTCCTGCATAACTTTGGGTGATGTAGTGGATGCTGTTTGTTGCCTAAAGCTAAATGTGTTCATTAGAATAGTTCATGATAAAATTAGTTTCATAATGTATGAACTTTTGTAACAATGTAAAGTGAAAGTAAAACTAATCATGCCAAGTTGGGCTCATACTACACCTTTTCTTAAGGTTAACTTGTTTTATTTGAAGCCATTCAAACAGCCATTCATCAGAGACAATCGTGAAAGAAATCTGGATTATAAAACTGATCCACACGTCTCCATATACACCGCTCATACACACACACATAAACAGATGAGCACGTCACTTCCAGGAAATGGGAGGAGCAACACAGAAAGCTGTGTAGTGTTAAGTGTCCATTTTGAGTCGAGCAGAGAAGGCGGGAAAAGGGCACTACACAGTATTTGTACTGTATACTACAGTACTGTGTCTGTGTTTTTATTTCTGTGGATTACTGTGTTCTGAGCTCACAGTCAGTGTAGCTGGATCATCTCTGAGAATGACTGAATTTCAGATGATCAGTGTTTGTGCCAACGAAGAGGAAGACAGAGCAGAGTCTCCAGTTTCCAGCTGTCTGTCCATGAAGAGTGACCGGTCCAAAGATAGTAATCCATACATCAACAACGAACCTGGACTCCCCAAAACAAAGTAAGAGAACATGAACTTTCAGTGAGTAAATTATTGACAGTAACAGCAGTTTGCTTGTGTTATTTCACTACGTAAAAGTGACTCGTGTAGTATAAATAGAAACAGCTGTGTTTTTACACGCAGAGCTGAGTCTCCAGTGTGCAGAGGTCTGTCTGTGAAGAGCGACAAGTCTAAAGATACGCCACCATACTTCAGTAATGAATCTGCACTGTCAGTCACACAGTAAGAGACTGTTTCTACTGCGAATTGATTTGATTGAAGCTGATTAAAGGAGCAACATGACAAAATGCAGTTCTGTTATACTGGATTAGCAGTCAGGGTATTAAACATTTAGTTATCCAACCCAGAAATTAGTTTTGAACCTAAAACAAAGTTGTTAAATATAATTCATCTTATAATTACTCATGATTTTATTGTTTTATTCACCTGGTATTAACTAGTGTCTGTGCTTTCAGAGATCAACGGAAGAGGGCAGCATCTACAACATTCATCTGTCTTTCTGTGAAGAGTGACCAGTCCAAAGAGTATCCTCTTCTTTTCAGTAATGAATGTGAAACATCACTCATAAAGTAAGAACTTTTTCTATTCTGTGAGCTCACATCTTGGCAGAATTTTCTAAAATTTTAATGGCAAAAATATGGATGCAGGTATGTAGGTTGAAATGACTGTAGAAGTAACAAAATTAAAGATTGCAATTTGCCTCGAGAATGTAAATTTTCTCACAAATTTTTTCGACATCATGACTTCCCATTTGGTTTCTGTAGTAGAAACATGTACATTTCATAATGCACATTACATAGAGTCAAGTGTTACAGAGAAGAACAGTGATAAATAAAACTCCTAAAGTCAAGTAAAAAGCAATATGTGTTTCATCCATTCACAAATACATCATTTGTCCATAATAGATTACATGGTTACGTGTTATTTAAATATAGCAATAGCAACAAACAAAAGTCGTTCATACTCACCAATAATCTTTTAAGTAGTGATGGTAAAAAATGCAGTGTCTTTTTTAATTTCAGTGAGAACGTTTAGTCACTGTGTCTGAAGGCATGTAGCTACAGCATCATGTTGTTGAAAAGTGTTTAAGAAGATATTACAGCTACGAAATATTTACATACAAAATAAATCCCAAACTACTTTTTGTCCCTGTGTTTCCCTTAATTTTACAGAAAAAGGAAGAAGAGTCTTGTTTGTGTGGAGGAGCAGCTGTCCCACTGTACTTTGTGTGAGGACGTCCTGAAGGATCCAGTCTCTACCAGCTGTGGACACTGGTTCTGCAGACAGTGCATCACCTCATACTGGGACCAGTCTGGTTCATCAGGAGACTCCTCCTGTCCCCAGTGTGGAAAAAGATCCAGAACCAGACCTGGACTGCAGAGAGTCAGTCAGACCAACACTGTACAAAGTAAGACTGAACATCTGTCTACTGATGTCATCATTTGACAAGAGGACTTTTATTTTATACACAGTAATTTTTCTGAACTAACCGTCCACAAACAAAAAGTTACATACTACATAAGAAATGAGAAGCTACTCACTGCATCAGTTAGGGTTCAATAACTTGTTGCCAGCTCGAAAATAATCAATGCAGTAATCATCCAATGGGAGGCTCATATCTATTTGATTAGTTAAATCCAGGTGGTGACTTTATTTTTTGGTGGGCAGTGTATAATTCAGCATTGGTATTTAAAATGAGTATTTATATCAAACATATTTTTATTTACCTGTAGTTTTTATGTACCTGATCAAATTATTAACCAGATTGTCATGTTCCCTTTCTTTGTTCTCACATAGTTTCTTGTCTTTCAGCAGATGTTGGTCTGCAGGAGGTTTTAGATGAACATAAGATCAGTCTGAGGAGGAGATTCGAATGTGTGACTGAAGGAAGTGATGAAACAGGAAGTGGAACCCTCCTCAACAGGATCTACACTGATCTCTACATCACAGAGGGACAGAGTGAAGAGGTTAATACCCAACATGAGGTGAGACAGCTGGAGACAGTTTCCAAGATGAAGACCCTCCAGGACACTGCAATCAAGGTCCACGACATCTTTAAAGTCTTACCTGACCAACAGACACACATCAGAGTGGTTCTGACCAACGGTGTCGCTGGTGTTGGAAAAACCTTCTCAGTGCAGAAGTTCACTCTGGACTGGGCAGAGGACTTGGAAAACCAAGATGTCAGTCTGCTGGTTCTGCTTTCATTCAGGGAGCTGAACCTGATCAAAGATGAGCAGTACAGTCTTCTCACCCTGCTCCATGTTTTCCATCCAACATTACAGAAGGTCACAGCAGAGGAGCTGGCTGTCTGTAAACCTTTGTTCATCTTTGACGGCCTGGATGAAAGCAGACTTTCACTGGATTTCAACAACAGGGAGGTTGTGTCTGATGTCACACAGGAGTCATCAGTCAATGTTCTGCTGATAAACCTCATCAAGGGGAATCTGCTTCCCTCAGCTCTGGTCTGGATAACTTCCCGACCTGCAGCAGCCAATCAGATCCCTCCTACATGTGTTGACAGGGTAACAGAAGTACGAGGCTTCACTGACATCCAGAAGGAGGAGTACTTCAGGAGGAGATTCAGTGATGAAGAGCTGTCCAGCACAATCATCTCACACATCAAGACATCCAGGAGCCTCCACATCATGTGTCACATCCCAGTCTTCTGCTGGATCACTGCTACAGTTCTGGAGCACATGTTGACTACAGAGCAGAGAGGAGAGCTGCCCAAGACCCTGACTGACCTGTACTCACACTTCCTGCTGGTTCAGACAAAGAGGAAGAAGAACAAGTACGATGAGGGACATGAGACGAGTCCACAGGAGCTGACAGAGGCTGACAGAGAAGTTCTCCTGAAGCTGGGGAGGCTGGCGTTTGAACATCTGGAGAAAGGAAACATCATGTTCTACCAAGAAGACCTGGAGCAGTGTGGTCTTGATGTCACAGAGGCCTTGGTGTACTCAGGAGTTTGTACAGAGATCTTCAAAAGAGAGAGTGTGATCTTCCAGAAAACAGTCTACTGCTTTGTTCATCTGAGCATTCAGGAGTTTCTGGCTGCAGTCTACATGTTCCACTCTTACACCAACAGGAAAACAGACGTACTAAGAGCTTTCCTGGGAAAAAAAGGAACTGATTTATCACTGGATGTCTTCCTAAAGCGAGCAATTGTGAAAGCCTTTGAAAGTAGAAATGGTCACCTGGACCTGTTCATTCGTTTCCTTCACGGTGTCTCTCAGTTCAGCCAGAGTATCCTAAGAGGTCTGCTGGGTCAGACAGAGAACAGTCCAGGAATCATCCAGACAGTCATCAACAATTTGAAAGAGATGAACACATACAAAATCTCTCCTGACAGAAGCATCAACATCTTCCACTGTTTGACCGAAATGAACGACCACTCAGTTCATCAGGAGATCCAAGAGTTCCTGAAATCAGAGAACAGATCAACGTATCTTTCTGAGATCCACTGCTCAGCTCTGGCCTACATGCTACAGATGTCAGAGGAGGTTCTGGACAAGCTGGACTTAAAGAAATACAACACAACAATGTATGGACGACAGAGACTGATCACAGCAGTGAGGAACTACAGAAAAGCTTTGTAAGTGCAGATATGACTATTTTTAGTGTTTGTAGTACAGAAGAACTGTTTAATTTGTTGGCTGCAGGGAAAGTGCATGTCATGGCTTGTCTTTCATGCATGTAGAAATGACTCTTTGGTTTGATTGGACTAAGTTAATTCTGGACAGCAATGGTGAAAAATTATCTTCCTTGTAAGGAACGTGTTGTTTTCATCATATCACATATTACATTTATTTTTTTATCACAGGCTTAATGACTGTGGACTCTCTGAGACTCACTGTGAAGTTGTGGCCTTTGCTCTGAAAGCCAACCCCTCCCATCTGAGAGAGTTGGACCTGAGTAAAAATGAGCTGCAGGACTCAGGAATTAAGTTGCTGTCAGCTGGACTGGAGAGTCCAAACTGCAAACTGGAAAAACTAAGGTCAGTTTCCTAAATGGCTTGAAATAATATAGATGTTATTTCATCTCACATCAGAGCCAGTTTAGGTCTGATCACACCCCAACACCAGCTTTGTTAAACTTGTTATTGTGGAGATGAGATACATTTTACACGGGTTAACTTCTTTAGATCCTGGAAGATTTTAATGCTCTTGCAGCCACGTGTTGCTATGCCGACATCATTAGGTGAACGCTCAACCATATTTGGGCACCCGAAATCGAACAAAGTCATGTACATAAAATGATTCGGTCGATTAATATCATGTGGTACTCAACCATTACACATAAATAAACACTTGCACTTTCACAAAAAATCATGGTGGCTGGTTTCGGGAACCCCAAAAGCAAATTCAGAGCTAACACAGTAGCAAATATGTATAAATATGTGTAACATGTTGTGTTCCTGTTCTTCAACTGCTCATACTAACAAATATACCAAACCATCATACAGAAATCATTATGATTAATCCTTGACTCTTTTTTCTTTAGTTTGACTTGGTGTTGTTTGTCAGAGATCAGCTGTGATTCTCTGGCCTCAGCTCTGAAGTCCAACCCCTCCCATCTGACAGAACTGGAGCTAAACTTTAACAGTCTGCAGGGATTCAGGAGTGAAGCTGCTGTGTGGTTTTCTGGAGAGTCCACAATGTAGACTGGAGACTCTGAGGTCAGACACCAATGTGTTTTTTTTTGTTGTTTTTTTTATTATGTAAATTTTGTGGTTATGATGCTGATATTATCTTTATTTATTTATTAGATTTGTTGCAATGTATTATTAAAAAACTATATTATTTCATTTTTAATAAAACTAATATTACAAGAACAATATTTTATATTTAAATTGATGAAGATTGATTGATGCAGTAGCATTATCTATTAAAGTTATATGATTTTTTCTTTACTCAGACTGAGCCTCTGCAGTTTGTCAAAGATCAGCTGTGATTATTTGGCCTCAGCTCTCATGTCCAACCCCTCCCACCTGAGAGAACTGGACCTCAGTTCCAACATGCTGCAGGATTCAGGAGTGATGCAGCTGTGCAGTTACCTGAAGACTCCACACTGCAGACTGGAGACTCTGAGGTCAGTTAACCAAATGTGCGCCCCCAGAAAGTTTTCACAGGGGTGGTCGGAAACTTTTCGTTTTCCATGCTCCAGAGATAGTATCTGGTGAGCACTAGAAAGTATTTTGTGCTCAGTCAAGTGAAACCTTAGCATAAATCAGAGTATTCGATCTGTCTCAGATCTTCTTATGTGTAAATGTCAATGCAGGAATTGGTTGAGTTTTATTTTTACCTTGGATGGAATTTTAAGGACATTCCAGCTTTGTTTGCTAGTTGTCAGCAGTATATTAATGCAAAAACTGTACACTACATGTACCTTATGGTACAAGGCCCCCACTTGGGGATATCTCACTGCCAGCCTTTCTTGCATCTGTACTTCAACTACAGAACAAACTATGTGTTTGTCTGTGCTGTAGAAACTATCTTCTAAGATCCTATTCACATTTCCAAAGCTAATTCAATTCCAAAATCACTTTTATAGGCCCCAAAAGGCATAAACAACATAAAAGCATCAACAGCACTGTCGGTTTTTCCTTTTCCAGGCTTTCACTGCATCTTCCTTCAGTTGTTGTTCTTTATTTTTCTCCCTGTATAAATGCATGTTTATTTAGCTTAGGTCCTGGTGAAATACAAATTTTAATTTGAGGCTAAACAATAGAGTCTCAGTGATGTTTTTATTCTGTCATAAACAAATGTCAAATACATTTGCCTCAAACTAATAACAAAATCATTTTCTGGTAAAAATGTGTACAATATGAAGCCTGTTATCATTGTGTTTCTATGTTTCTGGTTTTGTTTTTAATATATATATCTATATAGATTGAGTAACTGCAAGTTATCGGAGATCAGCTGTGCTTCTTTGGTCTCCGCTCTGAAGTCCAACCCATCTCATCTAAGGGAGCTGGTTCTGAGCTACAATGAGTTGCAGGATTCAGGAGTGAAGCTGTTGTGTGATTTTCTGGAGAGTCCACAATGTAGACTGGAGACTCTGAGGTGAGTGCAGCGATGTTCACAGTTCTGTGATTAATATAATCTATCAGTTATTCTGATCATTGCTGCCATGTTTGTTAAATGATTCAGGTTCTATTTTATAACTATCAGTATGTTCTATTGAACTTTGACAGACATGGCTCTATAAATAGATGTAATACATGGTCACCAGGAATTTAATTTATAGGTGATGTGATCCCTGTGTTAGTTTTTGTCTGCAGATAAAAGTTGTAAAAAAGAACAAATTGTAAAAAAATAAACATGTCTGTTTGTTTATTGATCTGTGTTGACATGTGTATGAATGTTGTTGTGGCGTTCAGATGAAAATCTACTATAACAGATGACAAATCACTGCTATTTTTCTAATAGTTGATTTTGATTTAACTAAATTTGATGTCTAAACAGTTAGACATCAAACAGTTAGTAAAAACTATTATTATTTTTTTTTTATATTCAGACTTATCTCCAGCACTTTGTCAGAGATCAGCTTTGATTCTCTGGTCTCAGCTCTGAAGTCCAACCCCTCCCATCTGACAGAACTGGAGCTGAGTCTCAACAACCTGCAGGATTCAGATGTGAAGCTGCTGACTGATCTAGTGAACAGTCCACACAGTAGCCTAGAGTCTGTGAGGTCAGTTCACTGTCTGCTGCTGTTATAGAACTTATGTTTTCAGATGGTTAGAGTCAGTCAGTACTTCCTTCAGTAGCACTGTTCAGGGACTTCTTTCCTCTTTTAAGCCTTAAGAGGAAAATGGTAACAGGCCTCTGGACTGGACAGGAAAAGAGAGAGAGAGAACAGTCACTATCTTGTTGTCATCATGTTTTTGAGTTGATGTGAAGATCACTCTTGTCTACTATCGTCTTTCTACTGGATGTGCTGCATCACTGACTGACAGCTGATGAACGGAGTCTCTGTTAACACTGATTTATCTCTTCTGTTGTCTCTGATTCTCTCTACAGATGGAATTGTTTGTAATAGTAAATGTCAGCAGATGGATTCCTGATGATCCAGATGTTGAACCAGCTGATTGTGTGCAGAGTTTCTGACTGAACCATGTTACTGGGAGGTGGAGTGGAGAGGAGAGCTTCACCCAGCACTGACTGACAGACGATTTAGAAGAAGTGGATATGACTCTTAATGATGCAGTGTGAACTGCTCTGAGAACAGCTCCACTGTCAGACATGATGTCAAAGCCACCATCATCCTTGCATGTTCTTCTGGGTCTGAGGATCATCAGTGGATCTGCTGCTGCTCTGTGCTTCACTTCCTGTCCTTCTGCTCTGCACTATATGTCCTCTTGGATCTGTATAGTTATGTAAAATGTTATTTGTATATACTATTTTATGTAAAAGGAATATTTTAACAATCTGCTGTTAAATGTGCAGATTCTAAACTTTATATTACTTAATAACAATTATGAAATCATCAGATAACAATAACTAAAACAAGCTTTAACACCTTCATTGTTCTCAATAAAGACATTAAAGACCAGACTTTTTTCATGTTATTATTTTAGGCATGTTATATTTGTTAATACTCTTGATGAAGATCAGAAGGTTCACATACTTTTTCTTTTTTCTTTCTTTCTTTGTACATAAAAATGTATTATTAATAAATGTATATATATGTAACGACTTTGTACAAGATGTACAAAGTTCTTTTGGACAGCAGGTGGTGATGCTGCTGCAGCAATGAACTGAGACTCCAACATACAGCAATGTGTTTTGTCTCATCTCTTTTATTTACTCTTAAAAACTATAAATATTTCTTCAAGTTGTACAAGCTGGATGAAAGGTAGCAACCATTGTATTTTGGGTTGCAGAAAAAGAGTGGGAGAAACTGATTTTAAATATTTTCTTTGTTTTGCAACAAAAGAATATTTGTCCATCCGAATGTTTGGGAGACACTGAAGATTTCAAAAATATTTTTATCACAGCTGCAACTACTGTTTAACGACCTTTTGGGAGTTATATTTTTTAAATCTGTAAGAAAACTTTAATTGAAGTTTAATTGAAAGGAGTTTAAATAAGTTAAACAGTTCACACATACACACAGATCAACTTACCTGATTTCCTGTAAATGGAGAGGGGCGGAGCAACACTGACCAGGTGATCCAGGTAGATGAGAACAGGGAGGGAACACTGAAGCTGTTCAGTCAGTTAGTTCGAACTCCATTTAATATTGACAGAGCAACAGGGGGAAAACTGAAGCTGAAGCAGGGTATGTGTTAATGCAACCTTTCTCTTTTATTCTAAAATCAAAGTCTCTCTGTGGAGTGTAGAAAGACGAGCAGACAAAATCTACATTATGTACAAAGAGACTAAAGGAAAAGAGTGTACATGTTTTCTTGGTACTTCTGGGTGTGACGTGCTTGTTATGATCCTGTTTGTGCTCTGAGCTCACAGCTGGTGTGACTGGTTTTCCTCCAGAAGATGAGAGTTTGTGTAGAGGGAGAGGCAGACAGAGCCCAGTCTTCAGTCTCCATCTGTCTCTCTGTGAAGAGTGACTGGTCTAAAGATTGGCCTTTGAACTTCAGTAATGAACCTGGACATTCAGACACAAAGTAAGAGGCTGTTTTTGTACCAGCAGTCCCCATCTTCATGCAACCCCTTTGTGTGAAGATGTGTTCTTTTCTCTTCCTGAAGTTATTTCTCTTCACTCAAGCCGTAAACATGACCTGAGGTGATTTAGTGAGCGTGGCACACAACGCTGCTCTTTTAGTTAGAGCAGTTCACAGTTTTTGTTTTGTTTTTTGCATCTGTACACATATATATAATATAGTCTTAAAACAGTGGTCCCCAGCCCTGGTCCTCAAGGCACACTGTCCTGCTTGTTTTCCAACATCCCCTGTCCCACCCACTGCTGATTACCTGGATCAGGTGCAATCAGCCAATCAGAAGCTGATTGGAAGACAAGCAGAACAGTGTGCTTTGAGGACCAGGATTGGAGACCCCTAACGTAGCAGTGTGATGTTTTACTCTCACATTAAATTACAGTAATCTGTTGAATATTGTATCTGAGAAAACTGGTGGGTTTCACTGCAGGGACACAATGTGTATGTTTGTAGACGAGAATGTTGGCATTTACTTTTCACTCATGTCAACAGAGACACCTGCTACTGTCTCTGGTACCAGATAACTCTACTATAGGGTTAAACTGCCTTTTTCTGTCACTAACCAGTACTATGCAGAGTATTGTATGTAAGGAATAGGCAGAGTAGATATGTGTATGTATAGTCTGAGTTTGAAAAACAATGAATTATATCAATTTTCTTTTGATAGAAACATGAAAACAGGTCCCACAGACCTAAACACCATACTAGGGGTAACTGGTATTTTTATTGTCAGTTAATCTAATTTTCAATTATAGGAAAATGTCTATATATAGGGAAAGCTATATTCAGTTTATTATTATATATGGCAAACCATCACATCCTTATATTTAAAAAAACTGGAACAAGCATTTTGCTTGTTTATCTTTACCCCTTGTCCTCTTATGGGTCGCAGAAATGCTGTAGCCTATCCCAGCTGTCATTGGGTGAGAGGCGGGGTGCACCCTGGACAGGTAGCTACTCTATAACAGGGCTGACATGCAAAGACAGACAACAATGCACACTCACACCTATGGGCAATTTAGAGTGACTAATGAACCTAACATGAATGTATTTGGATGTTGAGAGTTATAATAATTACTTATTACTAGTAATAACTGATTACAGTTTTTTAAATTCAAATTCGGCTGATCAGCGTTTTCATCATTTCCACAGAAAGAGGAAGAGAAGTCATGTTTCTGTGAAGGAGCAACTGTCCTGCTGCTTGTTGTGTCAGGACATCCTGAAGCATCCAGTCTCTACCAGTTGTGGACATTTGTTCTGCAAACACTGTATTACATCATACTGGGCCCAGTCAGGTTCATCAAGAGACCTCCCCTGTCCCCACTGTGGAAAAAGATCCAGAATAAAACCTAGACTGCAGAGAATCAGTCAGACCAACACTGTACTAAGTAAGACTGTCTATCTCCAGATGTCCATATTTCTGAAAACAGGACTTTTATCCTTTTGTCATTAATCATAAAGCAATAAAATGTAATATGATAGTATAATACCATAAGTTAAAATGTCTTTATTAATATTATATTAATTATTTGTAAGTATGTACAGTGTGTGTTGTAAAGAAAACGTCATCACAGTCTCTTTCTGTCTTTTAGTAGATGTTGGTCTGCAGCAGGTTTTAGATGAACATAAGATCAGTCTGAGGAGGAGATGTGAATGTGTGACTGAAGGAACTGAAACAGGAAGTGGAACCCTCCTCAACAGGATCTACACTGAGCTCTACATCACAGAGGGACAGAGTGAAGAGGTTAATACCCAACATGAGGTGAGACAGCTGGAGACAGTTTCCGAGATGAAGACCCTCCATGACACTGCAATCAAGGTCCACGACATCTTTAAAGCCTTACCTGACCAACAGAAACACATCAGAGTGGTTCTGACAAACGGTGATGCTGGTATTGGAAAAACCTTCTCAGTGCAGAAGTTCACTCTGGACTGGGCAGAGGACTTGGAAAACCAAGATGTCAGTCTGCTGGTTCTGCTTTCATTCAGGGAGCTGAACCTGATCAAAGATGAGCAGTACAGTCTTCTCACCCTGCTCCATGTTTTCCATCCAACATTACAGAAGGTCACAGCAGAGCAGCTGGCTGTCTGTAAACCTTTGTTCATCTTTGACGGCCTGGATGAAAGCAGACTTTCACTGGATTTCAACAACAGGGAGGTTGTGTCTGATGTCACACAGGAGTCATCAGTCAACGTGCTGCTGACAAACCTCATCAAGGGGAATCTGCTTCCCTCAGCTCTGGTCTGGATAACTTCCCGACCTGCAGCAGCCAATCAGATCCCTCCTACATGTGTTGACAGGGTAACAGAAGTACGAGGCTTCACTGACGTCCAGAAGGAGGAGTACTTCAGGAGGAGATTCAGTGATGAAGAGCTGTCCAGCAGAATCATCTCACACATCAAGACATCCAGGAGCCTCCACATCATGTGTCACATCCCAGTCTTCTGCTGGATCACTGCTGCAGTTCTGGAGCACATGTTGACTACAGAGCAGAGAGGAGAGCTGCCCAAGACCCTGACTGACCTGTACTCACACTTCCTGCTGGTTCAGACAAAGAGGAAGAAGAACAAGTACGATGAGGGACATGAGACGAGCCCACAGGAGCTGACAGAGGCTGACAGAGAAGTTCTTGTGAAGCTGGGGAGGCTGGCGTTTGAACATCTGGAGAAAGGAAACATCATGTTCTACCAAGAAGACCTGGAGCAGTGTGGTCTTGATGTGACAGAGGCCTTGGTGTACTCAGGAGTTTGTACAGAGATCTTCAAAAGAGAGAGTGTGATCTTCCAGAAAACAGTCTACTGCTTTGTTCATCTGAGCATTCAGGAGTTTCTGGCTGCAGTCTACATGTTCCACTGTTATCATATGAGAAACATTAATGTGCTAGAGGCCTTTTTTGGGAACCTTTGGTATGATAAACATCCTAACTCACCTTTGGATGTTCTCTTGAACAGAGCCATAGAAATATCCCTGCGAAGCAGAAGTGGCCACCTGGACCTGTTTGTTCGTTTCCTTCATGGCCTCACTCTGGAGTCCAACCAGAGACTCTTAGGAGGTCTGCTGGGTCAGACTGAGAACATTCCAAATATAATCCAAAAAGCAATCAGCAACCTCAAGAAGAAGAAGACGCACATATGTCCTGACAGAAGCATCAACATCTTCCACTGTCTGATGGAGATGAACGACCACTCAGTTCATCAGGAGATCCAAGAGTTTCTGAAGTCAGAGAACAGATCAGAGAAGAAACTGTCTGAGATCCAGTGCTCAGCTCTGGCCTACATGCTGCAGATGTCAGAGGAGGTTCTGGATGAGTTGGACCTAAAGAAGTACAAAACATCAGATGAGGGACGTCAGAGACTGATTCCAGCTGTGATGAATTGCAGAAAAGCTCGGTACGTCCAGTTGTGCGTTCTATGTTAATATGTTTTTAATTTCATTGTTCACCTTTACTTTTCAGTTTCGGGTGATGGGATCAGTGGAGCTAAATTTGAGTTGAAAAAGATAAAGTAAAATCATTTACATCTTAAATAATTTAATTGGGAATAAAGAAATGTCTGTGAAGATTCTCAATCATCCAGGTAAAGATATCTGGAAGTCTTGGCAACTGGACTTCCTTCTTGTTAGGTTGAAACATTTCGCTACTCATCTAAGTAGCTTCTTCAGTCAAAAGATAGTTGGTTGGAGCACACAAATTTCTACTCCAGGTTTGGTTTCACTCCACCCCTTGGCCGGAATTGGCTCATTAGGTGAAACAAAGGGTGGGGAGGATGTGAAGAGTCTAATAGTCTCACCTCTGCCAACCTCTCTTATCACCAAAATTGGGTCGCCAGGTGTGTCCAACCTGGTGCAGGTGTGAATTGGGCCTGATCTTTTTGGGGATAGATGAAACGGCAGCATGATAAATAGAAGTCAGGTTGTGTCTAAAGCCTCCACCTCTGTTGAGTGTGGAGGTGTTGACATGCAAGGCTTCCCTCACCCCTCCAATATGTGACTGTCACTATCCTCAAATGAGTGTCCTTTAGACCTTGATTCAGGTCCAAAGTTGTTATTCCTCCTGTGCTGTGCTATCCTCCTGTGTAGCGGCTGTTTGGTTTCTCCAATGTACAGCCATGAGCATGCTTGAGTCCGATCTTTGGGGTGTACGAGTTTCTGTCCAAGTCTGTTGGTGGGTTTGAAATAGACAGGTATGCTGTGTTTTCTAAAAATCCTTTTCAGCTTCTCTGAAACCCCAGCCATGTAAGGTATGACCAGGTTTTTGTGTTGATCTTGGGACTCCGGCTGTTCCATTTTCCTTTTTCTGGAACAGGATAATGCCTGGTTTAAGGCCAACTTGGGGCATCCACAGGTCTAGAGAGCCGTCTTCAGATGCCTCATCTTTCAACTGTGCTTCTGCGGAGGTGGGGATGTTTTTCACTCTATGGTTCAGCGTCCTGATGACTCCTAGTTTGTGTTGTAGAGACAAATAAAAGATACTGGTCAGTGTGGGTGGGTTTCCTGTACACTTCTATTTCCAGTCTGCCACCGGTCCCAATGATGACTGCACAGTCCAGGAAAGCCAATAGGTTGTGTTTGGTGTCCTCCCTGGTGAATCTGATGTTGGTGTCCACTGAGATAATGTGGTCTGTGAAAGCCTGTACCTCCTGGATCCTAATCACCCAGGTGTCATCCACATATTTGAACCAGTGGGCAGGTGTTTGTAGAAGTCACCTCTGTACGTGAATGGTCTGGGCTAAGATTGCTTCTTGGGCTGAGGGAGCTGTCTTCTTCTAGTCTTCTCTTCACAGATGTTAAAGTATCTGTAGTGGGGATGCTGGTGAAGAGGGAAGTAACATCAAAGAATACTATGGTTTCATCAGTATCCAATTTCAGGTCCCTGATCTTCACAGTGAAATCCTCAAAGTTTTAGATGTGGTGGTCCTCGTGTCCAACTAGTGGACCTAATACAGAGACCATGTATTGGGCAATGTTGTACGTGGAGTTAATGTTGCTGACTATGTGTCTGAGAGGGGCTCCTTCTTTGTGTATCTGGGGAAGGCCATAAAGGCTAAGAGTGGTTTTCCTAGGATACAACCTGTAATAAGTTCCCCGGTCAATAGCATTCTCCAAATCTGTGTTTCAGGCAACTGGACAAGAAGGACGTTATTGTCATGAACTCAACTTCCAGATTTTTGTCCAAATGCAGCTCTAAAGCTTATTATGGTATTTAAACGAGCAATCACTGACCAGTTTTATGACAATTTACTCAGCGCAACTCAAAGAAGTTATCAAGTTATCATTTAATAGTAGTTGAAAATGAAAGTTGTACATTACCTGACCATTACCTGGACATTATCTCTAAATGTTGCAGTAACACCAAAATATGCCCTTATCATCAGCAGAGCTTTTTTTATTCTGTATGAAAATATAACACACTGATTCATTCTGACCTCAGAATAACATCTGTGCACTGTCCAGGTTCTAACACTGTGACCCTCATTGTAAAAACACAAACAATTATTTATTATGTTGAGACTGATCATGCTAATAGAACATTTCAATAATAGGCATCTTGTTTGTGCCTTAGGATATAGCCTTATCAACTGAAGCACCTCAGGTTTGAAACAGACATTCTGAATGATTGCCTCATGCTGCCACCTGAACTACTGCATCTGCTTTGTTATTTCAAGAATAGGCTGTAGATTATGCAAAAATATATATATATATGTATTTATTAGCAGTGTTAAATCAAACATTTATTAAATGTTTTTTGTTGCATAATTACATTTTCTTTATTTTATCTTTAATCCCAGACTTTTTTGTCAACAACTCTCAATGACTCACTGTCAATATGTGGCTTCAGCTCTGATGTCAAACCCCTCCCATATGAGAGAGCTGGACCTGAATGGTCATAACCTGGAGATTTCAAAAGTGAAGCTGCTGTCTGATGGACTAAAAAGTCCACACTGCAGACTGGAGAATCTGAGGTTAGTTTACTGCATTTTATCTATGTATATCTTAGACGACAACTTTATCATAACCCATACAGAGAGACTAGGATCACTTCTCTAGCACATTCAGACTAGCTCTCTCCACTATACATAATAGTAGTCCATATGAATCTGCTTGATAAATGGCAACATATCATCCCAATCATGATGATAAATCCTAGTTTAATTCAATTAATTTTTTCTTTGTATAGTGCCAAATCACAACAGATGTCATCTCTAGGCACTTAGTTAATTCTCCTCAGTTTAACATACCACAGTATAGTGTCTCCTGCTGTCTCAATTAATCCGGATTTCATATCACATACCAGTTGTCACTTCACTGCTTTTCTTGTCATGGAAAAACTCTTGAGTGAGTTGTTGAATGAAAAATCAACTTATTTTGCTGCTTAAAGCTAAGTTAAATATACATTGACAGTCATACACATTGCCACACTGATACAAAACATACATTTGATGAAAGTAAGGTTCAAGGTTTGGGCACAATAAGAATCATGTTAGACACACATACTGGAAAAAAAATATGTTAATAGATGTGACACAAACTAAGTTGGGTGCCAGTAAGTACCAGAAAACCCTAGCTAGCCATTGACTGTTGCCATCTGGCTGTTCAAAAAACAGTTTCATATTTTACAGGCATTACAATTTAACCGCAGATTGCAACTCCAAGTAGTTAGTGTTATCCTAACAGCAAAGTAGCTTGTACAATACATCAGTTCATTAGATGTCATTAAAACAGATTTCTGGCCTGGGAATATTTATTATAGATATTATAGTATTACAACTGGTAACTAAATAAAGGCAAGTAAATAAAGAAAAATAAAATAAAGCTAAATTAATTGACCTGATTTTACCTGTCCATGCTATCTAAACCAATTAAATAACAGGAGAAAATCCTAAAATTCAACATGCTAGGCTAGTAGCAAGAGAAGAGGAGAGCCCATTAGAATTGGGAGGATCCAGTCTTTAAAACCTGTCGCTCAATGCCATTCAATCAGCTCCTAAAAACCTACACTCCAATGGCCAGCTATCACATATGTTCTGCGCCTGTGTGGAAATAAACAACCCTCCATTCCAGCAGGTGGCAGTTGTGCATATTCTATTTTCAGTGAAGGGAAGTGGAAGACCTCTGAATACAAACTGTAAACAACACTTTACACCACTCTTACCACCACTTTCCTTTGGCCCAGCTGCCTATCCTGTACCTCAAACCTTTGCAGTGCTAGTATAAAACATCGAGTAAATAAACTGTTTTTCACGGTGTCCACCACTTTGTCCTCATTATTTTGGTTGTCATGTGCCACTGGAGGAACTGGGCATCCCTATCAGGAGGCTGGTAGAAAAACACCTTATTTCCCAAGAGACAGCCACTTCATAAAATAATTTTTGTTATGTTATTCATATTATACATTCACATTATGGTCCAATTACTTGTTCCACAAAATAGGTGGAGTCAAAAAAAGTCACTACTCATTTTTAAGGAAAGAGCATTAATCAGGACATTTCAGATTTTTAATGATTTATTTGGATAATTTGTTTTATTCAGATTGAATCTCTGCAGGTTGTCAGAGATCAGCTTTGATTCTCTGGTCTCAGCTCTGAAGTCCAACCCCTCCCATCTGAGAGAACTGGACCTGAGTGGAAACAAGCTGCAGGATTCAGGAGTGAAGCTGCTGTGTGGATTTTTGGAAAATCCACAATGTAGACTGGAGACTCTGAGGTCAGACACATTTTGATTGATAAGAAAGTTGTGGTCACACTTAACTGCAGACATTTTTTTTTTATCCCTGTATTTTATCATTTTAAACTGTCATGAGTCTACGTCTCTGGCATCTGTTGAGTCCAGTTCTTTGAAGTTTGATTTCATGCAACAACATTGTGCCCTAAAGTTATTATTCTTTATTCAGATTGTGTCTCTGCAGTTTGTCAAAGATCAGCTGTGCTGCTCTGGTCTCAGCTCTGAAGTCCAACCCCTCCTATCTGAGAGAACTGGACCTGAGTAGAAACAAGCTGCAGGATTCAGGAGTGAAGCTTCTGTGTCATTATCTGGAGAGTCCACAATGTAGACTGGAGACTCTGAGGTCATGTGAATGTTATGATGACACTAAACAATTGACATAAGGCTCATGTTAAACTGATCCTCCCAGACTATCTTTGACAGTCTGATTTTTTAGTGATTTAACCAAGTGGTTATCTTCTATTAAAAATAATTTAAAAAATAAACAGTAACAAATACATAATGTGTCCGATGAACAGTTTAATAAGGCTTGACTGCGTGTGTTAGATAAGTTAGAACCAAAACACCCTGACAGCAGAAGTAAAAGTAAAAGATTACACAAACTAGAGGATCCAAAAACAAAAAGTCAAAAACAGACAAAAAAGTGAATGTAGCAGCAAGACTGTACAACAGATGACCTGGCTATGACCAATTGAAAAGGGCTGGTATAGTGAATGCAGATGGAATGATTACAGAATAAAATTAACACAGATAATTGTTTACTTTGTATAAATTTATACATTGTTGACATATTTGTTACCTTTATATTTTATCCAGATTGGTGTCCTGCAGTTTGTCAAAGATCAGCTGCACCTATCTGTCCAACCCCTCCCACCTGAGAGAGCTGCAGCTAACTCTGAACAATCTGCAGGGTTCAGATGTGAAGCAGTTGTATCATCTTAAGGAGAATCCACACTACAAACTGCACACTCTGAGGTCAGTTTAGTTACAAAGTCGATCCAAGACACAGTATTTCCTGTCCCTGTTTTGTCCGTGAACTTGAGAGAGGAGAGGATTTGGGAGAATGACAGAGAGAGAGAACAGATCAACCAGAAGCGTCTTGTCATCATGTGTTTGTGTCGATGTGAAAAGTACTGTTGTTGTAGTTGTGTTCATGTCTACAGTAAATAAAGCTGGATTACAGCTGACAGGATATATAGAGACGGTGGTCCTCATTTATCAAACTGTCGTAGCATCAAATCTGATCTGAAATGGGTTTGTTTTCTCATTTCAACATTTAATCTACTTCATTTTTGTTACAGCTCCGAAGTCTGCCAATCAATAAACTACCGTACATATAAATGTACAGCCCAAAATCTGTCTCTCTGCTTCTGTCATTAGTTTGGTCCATATCTTTTCAGTGACAGCCTACATGTCTATTGTTTATTTATTTATTTGTCAGCTGATATTTCAATATAAGAGAAGATGTTCATCAACACACAGTTACTGTAAAGTGCTGATGACTCAGCAGTTTATTTCCACTGTGCCCTTGAATGAAATCTGCAGAATAAACAGACTTGATGCTAAAAGTCTGTGCAGGTCTGTGAGCTTCCAGCTCAGTGTGTTCACTCCAATACGTTAACATGAGAGCTGAAAGGAAGCTGGCGACACTACACAGCTCTGAACAGGACTGAAGTCTCTGCTGCTCTTTCTACTGGATGTGCTGCATCACTGACTGACAGCTGATGAAGGGAGTCTCTGGAACCTCTCATTGATCTAATCTGTTCTCTCTGATTCTCTCTACAGCTGGAAGACGTGACTTTTTGATGATCTGTGTCCTAACTAACGTTAACGTTGAAGCAGCAGCTTGGGTGTGGAGACTTTCTGATTGGACCATGAACAGCTCTTATTATTGAACCTGGCATTCTGTAATTCCTGTAAAGTCTCTGCAGACTCCACCTCTCTTTCTGCTCCACACTTAACCAACTCCTCCACTTCACTTCTACATGGACTAAATTATTATTATTGTCATTATTAATATTATTATTATTGTTATTGTCAACAATAATTATATGAATTTATTTTCCTATATTCTACTAGAATTGATGTGTTGTTTCTCCATTATGTGGAATAATTCATACTAAACAGTAAGAAGACTGTATCCCCTGTATGTATTTGCATGATGCTTATATTCCATTAAATATTATTATAAGTCTTGTACAAATCAGTTACTGTACAAATGTGTACTTTCCTAGAGTATTTTCATTTTACACTACTCTGTGTACCTGACAGCTTCAGTTCAGGTTGTTCACTGAACTTATAAATGTTTTTTACTGGATAAAGCATCTGTCAGGACATAAAGGGTTTAAATCTGTTCCACCTGCTGCTACATCACTGACGTTTCAATAGGTACAATTAAGTACTGTGACCACTCTGTGTGATTACTTTAACTGTTTGAATACTGTTGTTACTTCTCCCAGTACTCTGAGTACTGCATGTGTACTCAGTGACTGTCTGCACTGCGAGTCCAGAGTCCAGCACAGACCCGGTTCAGTGTGTGACAGCAGCTGGAAACTCAGATTAAACCTCACACTCGCCGTCATCATCATCATCATCATCACACTTTAAATTAATAAAACTGTGCAGAACAAACAAATAAACAAACAAACAAACACCCGCCGACTGCTTCTTCCGCTCATGCGCGGTAAGCCGTCTCTCCTGCACGCCACGCTCGCGCAGCCTCGACGTGACACACGTCATCAAACCAAACCAAACGTCAAGCAGGTGAACGACGGACAGGTGAGGTGCGGGTTTACCTGCTGGGTGCTGAAGTCAAAGCCCAGGTAGAGAGGAGGAGGAGGTGGAGGGAGGTGGAGGAGGTGGAGGAGAGACCTGAGCGGCGGCCATGAGGAGGAAAGAACCACAGGGAGGAGGAGAAAGGGTTAAATATTTAAAGAGACACTGAACTTTGACCAGCGACCCAGTCAGAAATCACATCTTAATAAAGTGAAGGAGCTTTACTCAGTTTAAATGAATAGAAATGTTCAATATGTTACGGTGAACTGCAGGAAAATCCCTGTCAACTAATGTGTAGATTAAAAACTGTCCATGTGGTTCTGGTGGTTCTGCTGTGTTCATCACTGGTCCTGGTTTTCATGCAGACGTTGCTGATCCAGACTTTCACTGCAATCTGGATCCTTTCTGTGTAATTCTCTTTGTTCAGATAGTAACTGAGTAATTTATTGCCCATGTCACACTCAGTTTTTCCCTGGTTTACCTGTGCACAGGTGAGCGTCTGTTCCTGTTATATAATGCTGTTGAAGGTGTGAGTAATCGTGAAGCTGTTTGTTCTGCTCTCCTGTCAACACACCGGTGTGATTGTGGAACGGAAAGGTCGACGCTGCACATTGTCCTCCACTGTTTACACACCAATCAAAGTCAGAGACTGATGCGAGCTGCGTGTGTGTTTCCACCAGTGCAGCTTCCTGTCGACAAACAGCACACACACTCTTCTCTGGAAGTTTTACATGCAATGTAACACTCTGGGTCCACTCTGATGGATTTTAGCTGCAGCTTTTGGTTTGTCGGAGCTTCCAGGCAGGACCTTAAACGCATCCTTCCATGTGCTGCAGGAGCTGGTTTTTATTGAGGGGAATAAAACACCTGCAGCAGGTGTGTTACTGCTGCTGCTGCTGCCAACAGGATGTCCTGCTGCTGCTGCTGTGAGGCTCTCTGCAGGGAGCTGCTGGAGGGTAAAACCAGCACACGTTTACAACTTATAGTATTTACAGTTTTCACACATCACACACTTAAAGTACACGTCACACACCTGTTGCACAAAGTCAGCATGTGAATGATACATACATATTTACAGCCATGTTATTTTCTATTTATGTAGAAAGGTTACCTAAATTTTCACACATGTTTAAAGCAAGAGTAATATCAAGATTAAGAAATGAACTTAATCAGAACACACTCAGAGGAGCTAAAATCTAGGGCTGGGAACAAGTGACTAAAAACAAAGGTTCACTTACATTTTTCAGACTCAAATATTGATGATTAATTCATTCAAGATCATTTTCCACAATAAATGAATTAAATAATATGTTATATATAAGTTATGTTTCGTTTTACCTGTTTGCTTGGGTTCATTTTATTCGTTTTTTCCATATGATCTTGTTTTAGGTCACATTTAAGCACAAACAGTGTTCAAAGACTTTCAAGCACCACAGTATGTTTAATAATAAATAAATAATGTATGAGGTATATAAATGCTGTGCCCTGAAATAAGCATGATATCATCAGTCTGTGTCAGTTAATAAACCATGTAAAATAAACACAGAAATATAATTGTTTATAGGATTTCTATAACATTGAGTAACTTGTTAGTTGCCAATTTTTTTTTTCTAATTAATTGTGATCATGAGAAAGTTGAACCACTACTTCCTGAGTATTTGTCTGCTGTTTGTATTGTGTACTGTACACACAGTGGTGTACTGTGAATTACACTAATGTTGACCTGTTTTGCCTTTCACAGTTCAGCATTTCATTTATCCGAAGCCACAAACAGTAACCTACAACCTGTGTGATTCTGCTGCATGATTCATGGAAAATCTAATAATCCACTACACAAACAATCATTTGATTTATTACAAATAAAATGTGAAGGCAGGGGTTTACAGACTTCAATGAAACAGAAGTGAAACAATATGAACATGAAATGCAGCCAGATGTCTTTTACAATGTGACTGTGAATTTATCTTATCACAGTAATAAAACTATATTTAGTGAATGAGATGAAGACAAGCTGATTGAAAGAAAGACACTGACACACGTTTAACAACAACTTCACATAAACACATAAATATCTACACTTATCAAATGAATGGTGTAAAGGTACTTTATTACAGTAGGCTACTTACTGTAAAATACTGCAGATACTTTCCAATACTGCAGAGTACCTACCAACAGGAAGCAGTGAAAAATCTTAAATGAAATACATTCTTGGCAAAACTGCTTTTTAAAGTTCCTCATACCAGCTGTGAACTGGGACAGACTAGTTTCTGTAGCACTGGACTGATCTGGACTGACGTGCAGCAGCCTCAGAGTCGCTCATTTAAAACTCAGGTTAGAGCAGTAAAAACATTAGTTACAGTAGTTTTAATTAGTGTGTGTGTGTGTGTGTGTGTGTGTTTGTACTGATCTGTTCTTAATTTGTCTGTATTTACTGTGTATGTGTAGTTTGTTCCCAGGTCTCAGGTCCCAGGACAAAGAGGTTTTGGTCTCAGTGATTAAATAAATCTTCGCCCACCTTTAAACAGAATCTGGATCATCAGCTGCTCTGTTAATGGTCATTGAACTAGTAGACTTGTGTTTATATTTCAGACAGTGTGTGCGTGTGTGTGCGGGTCAGAGGTCACCGTGTGTCCTGTGTGTCGTGCAGGGATCAGGAAGAAGGAGCGGCTGCTGCCAGAGGAGGAACCAGCAGGAGGAGGAGGAGGAGGAGGAGGAGGAGGAGAGGCAGAGAGCAGCAGGAGGAACATGGACATTTCTCTGCTCAGAGAACAGTACAGGAGCAGCAGGGAGAAACAGAGGAAACAAACCCAGGTGCTTCTCTTCAGGACAGGTGAGCGGAAACTGTTTGTTTTCCTGCGGAGGAATCTGACGCATGTCTCTGTGAGCGCGTTTGTTAAACCGGAAACGGATTAGTTTTAGACAGAAAACGTGAAAATGTTGGTGAAAAGGTGAAACGTCTGTGGAGAAAAACGTTTAGTTTCCAGGACTAAGTGTTGGTTTTAAACTCGGTGAAATGCGCTCAGTTTTCTGTTAAAGGAAACGTCAAGTTTACCTGCATAAAACACGGACTTCCTACTGCGGGCTTCAAAATAAAAGCACTACTGTTGAGTTTTGCAATCAAATGGTTCATGTGTTATTTAAAATAAGTAATGAGTAATTAAAATTTTAAAAGATTTCTGTCTCTCTAGTGTCAGAGGAGCTATCGGACGCTGTCAGCATCGTCCCCGTCACTCAGGATTTGACACCGTTGCTGCCAACCATAATCTTTGACCCTGACCCGACAGCCTACGACCCCTGGCACGTCCACCTGGACCACCACCGGCGGTCCCACACCGTTGTAGCTGTCCAGCTCCCAGTTTCCTCCCCAGAAACAAACACTAGCATTGACAGTTCCTCCAGGTCAGTTCCAGTTCAGGTTGAACTTCACGAGCACGATAAGCACCTAAAATATTTTAATTTACTGTGTTTTATTTAAGAAACCATCACAATTACGTCTTACAGACCCTGTAAATATTAGAGAGTCCCATGGGTCCAGACTAGATACATTTAATCAGCAGCAGAGAAAAACTAACAAGGTGTAAGGAGGTTTTTGTCAGACTGTATTCTCTTTACAGATGTTCAGAGTCTTGTTCTTTGGAGACTGGCAGCTCCCAGCAGGAGTCCAGGTCCAGAAAACTCTCAATGGACTCGACACGAGATTCACTTAGCAGCTGCAGAGAACAGGAGAACCACTACGATGCATGCAGGTCCAGAGAGGATCCAGACTCGGAGAGTTCCACAGGAGATTGCTTCAGCAGCTCTGAGGTGGATCCAGCCCAGGTTTCTGTCACTGGATCCTTGAGTCCTTCAGAGCAACAATCCAGAGGTCCTCCAGATGGCTCCTTCAGTTCGTCTAACGAGGATTCAGTCTGCAGCTCCAACACTCTTTCTCAGGAGGGTTCTGTCCCTGGCTCTTGGACCAGCTCTGATGAAAGCTCTACACCTGTTGCCTCCATTGCCAGCTCACCCTGCAGCTCCAACACCAACCAGCACGAAGACCTGAAAGAGACCCGTTCTGCAGATACTAAATCCAGCAGTGGTGTCCTGCAGACCAACAGCACTCCAACTCAGAGGGGCTCCAGGAAGTTCTCACCTGCAGCAAACAGGTTCACCAGGCAGCTGAGTGTAGGGGGGAGGGCTCGTCCACAGGGGTCCAGCATAACCAGGACTACTACCCCTTCCCCAACAGGAAGACCCCACGTATCTCTGAGGCCGCCAGGAGGCTGGGAATGTACTCGTCCTTTTAAGAGACTTGAGTCATTGTAGTCACCTTCAGCCTGCTACGGAACAAATGACTGATGTTACAGAACCTTATCTTCCTCTCTCAGAACATAAGTAACATCCTGTTATTCTTTTAGGTTACTTCCGTTGTTTTTAGTTAGTTGGATCATGGAAGGTCAAAGTGACTCCAAACCCCGATCTTGTTTAAATCTAGAAACCACCAGAAACATTTTGTTTGACAATAGAATCCTTTACCTGTAACTTTTCAGAGCTTTCAGCTGTTTTCACAATCTTCATCACCAAGTGGAACCGTTCAGTTGTCAATATTTTGTAATGTCAGGTTAAAATTGTCAATTTTAGTTTGATGTTTGTGTTTTCAGATGAAGTCCTTATGGTGGACCTTGGACCTTGAAGTAGACTTTGAGTTACAATTGTTTTGTTAAACTATATTTCTAAAGTGAACAATGATCTTTCAGGTGGATTTAAATTGACTTGGCTTGACTCTATGTTATTTAGCTTCAACTTCTACACTTCATATTCTTTATGTTTGGAATGGGTCTGGATATCTGTTACAGAATCAGTTAAACTGGTGATGGATCAGACTACGTAATATCAGCCCAATAATGACAAGAAATAATAATATAATGGGTAAATTAATGAAAGAAGACAGTTTGGACTCTAGTGGTTCCTGACCTTAAGCCTAGTTTGTTTGAACAGTTTTCAGAGCCCTAAAGAGGCAAACATTTTTAGTTTTATTAAAAAGTGACAATTACTTACTTTTACTTTTCTGTTGCTCTGAGATTTCAGACATTATCCATTGGTCTTCCTCAAAGAATGGATCTCAGATTTTGCTCGTGTGAAAAAGTTTAAATCTGTGGAAACTTTTTCAATACAAGTCACCTTGTGGGAATGTTTCATCACAAATATGTGTTTTCAGTGTCTAAAATTACCCTTCACTGCAACTAAATATTACAGTTGGTGAAAAGCCAGATGTTTTTTTTTTTTTCATGGGGAATGGAGCCTTATGTCTGGAACCACTGGTTTCAACTGAAGCCCAAAGTGTCTGCAATGCTTTCTACAATTGTTGAAATGAGAAAATGGAAATGTGATGAACGTTCACAGTGGTAATTGCACCTTTGTTAAAGATAGTGAAAACTAGAAAATAATTGTTAAACAAAAACAAATCTCTCTTTTGTATTTCAGAGACCGAACAGTGAGCATTTCTTAGGTAGTAAAACATTCAGTGAGTCGACTTTTTGATCTCTCCTTCTGCTGTATTAAATAAAAAATACAAGAAATTGTAAAGAATGTACTTTGAATGCAATTACTAATTTTTCTATATAGCACTTATTTTACAGAAGCACTTTGATGGGATATATGTGCCTGTTATTGTTTCATACATCATTCATTCATCATATTCACTTCAAAATAAAAGTTTAAATTAGAGAACTGTAGTCGTCTTCTACTTTTTCCACTGACACAGAGATAAAAAAAATCATTCAATAAATCAATTACAATAATACCTAATAAAATCCATCCATTCTATTTTTGGTTGCAGTAGGCTACATATAAATGTGATTATTCAGTAAGCTTTATATTATTTAGTTTAGTTTTATTTACCTTTGCGTTCCTTAAAAAAAAAAAGCATTTGACATTTGAGCCTCGTATGGCACCGTAGAAAATCAAAGATCGTCTATTTTCACGACACCATTCTCTGTTCGCTGCGACGTGCGGCGATATGTTGGTTTGATCAAGATGGACGTAAGTTGTGTTAACTGGATTCCGAAACGTGCTCAGAGTGAGACCTCACTCCTCTGTTACTCTCCTCTTTCCAGAAACAAACAAAACGACCAAACACCATCGTCACTGAGCAGAAGTGGAGTTTAAACCGAGGTTTAACAGACATTTGTGACCAGGAGACACTTTGTCACCGTGGTCTCTGACATCGAGGTAAGTCACGAAACATTTAACAACACGTTTTGACATATTTAAAGAATAAAACCAGAAAACAAACGTGTTTTGTTTGGAGCTAGCAGCTGTGGTCATAAACAGCTAACTGAGCTGTGCACACTGGTTTCACTACTGAGGAAACGAGTGTTACTGAACATAAAGGTCAACTTAATGTCTCTAATTACACGTTAATAGACAAGTTAACATTAGTTAATATCACAGTCTAAAGTGACAGTCGATTAGTGACTGTAGCTTTCTCTGTGTTTCTTACTGTCACCTGTTTGTGTTGTACACGAGTCACAGGTTAGTTCATGTTACCTGGTTTAAACTCAGTTCAAATATCAGACAGGTGTGTTTTAATATCTACCTGTGTGAGTCGAGCTCTAAACAAAGACACGTCTCTAGTAGTTTGTTTCATCTTTGTAACTTTCAGGATGAATCTGAGAATTACTCAATTGAGTAGTCAGACAAATACTTTCACTTCCATTTTATAGTACTTTATACTTCTACACCTCAGAGACAGACATTATACTGTACTTTACATGACAGTTACAGAAGCACATTTATTTTTTGCTCTTTTTAACGTTTTTAAGCTGCTGTTACTTCACAAAAGATTTGAACAAGTGCTTAAAATCTGATGCTTTTATTTTATATAAAGTTCAAAGAACAGGATAAAGTAAATCCAAGTGTGAGACACGTGTTTCTCTCTGAATGAAGAGATGAATCAGCTACAACTTCAATGAATTGGTTGTTAATTTGAGCTGAAGTTAATCAAACAGGGATCAGCTTTTTCTTATTGTTTCATGCTACAGTGGCAACACTGAGACTCCTGCTCTTACTTGAGTCATGTTAGAATTTGATCAAGTTACACACTCAACATCGCAGCAACTCATGAAACTGAGCCTACGTAGCTCAAAGTCTTCGTGTTTGTGTACTTATTTGAATTATGTTGTGAGCCTTAAGTTGTTAAGGACAGAAATACTTTTATAAAAAATAATAATAATTTTTAAATAATTTGCAGAACCGTCTCTATTTATGTTTGAGTCCTAATTTGAGTTTGTTCTATTTAAAATGTACAACTCAGTTAAGTTCTGGTACAGGTTCTTTGAGCTTTGATGAGTAACCAAACAACACTCCAGGGGAATTCCTCCAACCGTCCAACACTTTCACTTTCTCCTTGTCTGCTTTCTTGTTCTCTCTCTCTGTCGTTTTCAGAGGCGATGGAGGAGCAGAACACAGAGGCGAAGCTGAAGAACCTGCTGAAGCAGGAGAAAATCCAGCTGTGGAATCCTCCGTACACCAGCGACAACAACCAGCCGGGACAGCAGCAGATGCAGGTCAGCTCAGACACACATCACTAACAGTGGTTTAGTGAGATACACTTATGTGTCACCATCAGGTTACTTTAAAAATGTAGTGCGATATTAAATGTTACACGTGGGTTTAAGAATTAACAGGTAGCACCAACATACCAAAGAATTCTGGGTAATACTGAACAGAATTGCACTGTGCTAAAAATTTTCTTTAAAAAACATTATTTATATCTACAATAAGTAAGTAGTTAAATTATGACTAATTATGGTAAAGTTACCGTCCTGTGTAAATACATAAAGAATCTATGTAGAAATGTGACATTAGTTATTATAATGTAATGAGGAAAACATTGACTTACTTTACATTTACTTTTGTTTTTAATCATCAGGAGCTGGCAGAGCGCTACGCCCCTCAGGTGTCTCTGTCAGTGCCGGAGGTGGGGGTCGCTCTGGAGTCCATCAGAGTTCAGGCGGTGAATCGAGGGAAAGGAAACAAGACATTCAGAGAAACAAACGTGGCGTCGCTGGAGCTGCTGCTGCCCAGAGATGCCAGGAAGGTAGAAACACAGAGAAAACCCAGTGTTTGTCACCCGTTCACTGCTTCATATATAACAGATATCAACAACAACATATAACGTAATCAACATCACTGACAGACAAAAGTATAAAATACATTATATTTAAAAGCTACATAAATACATAAATGGTTAAGAGATAACATTATTAACAAGGGGTTAATGTTGACCAGTTCCTATTTAACAGGGTGAGATCTGAGGCAGAGCTCAGTGTCCATGTTGAGGCTTCGTCATGCTTGTTATACTTTAATCTCACTGGGTAAAGTGAAGTAAAACATGTTTCCTTTTTCTTAGGATCTGAAGACAAAGAACTACATGGAGACGAGGCTGGACGTGTTGGTTCAGGAGCTGGTGGACAGGTACACACACACACACACACAAACACACACACTCATCCCTGCACCTCATCCACAGAGGCAGAAATGCCACACCAGCTGGTTGGTAGCCTGCAGTCTTTAGAGTCTACTACTACTACTACTACTGCCAATGTAGTTAATTTAGTCAATGAAACCCTGTGATTATTTGTCCAATTAAGTTTTATGCTAATTGATCATCTAATATAAAATGCAAATTCCAATGAGCTCTGTAAATGTCAGAGATGGATCTTTAAACCACATAAAGTCAAATATTTCATTGTTCCAATGTCCAAGTATTTATTATTCATCATACAGTAGAATTATGTGATCAGTTGATATAAAATAAAAATCATTGCAGCCTTTGTGTGAGAGTTAAACTAACTCAGTGAGTGTGTTTGTTTTTCTGCTGAAGGATTGGGGAGGAGCACGGCCTCAGATACATCAGACTGATCCTCAGTGGGAAAACTCTGTGTCCAGGTGAGTTCACACAAACACTGAAATAATGATCTGATTCATAAATCTATTATCTGTCATCAACAGTCAATCAGTTCTTATTTAGGGACACAGAAGCCAAATGTTCTGTGGGTCCAGCTTTTTTAGGTGGTGATCAAAGATGTAATTGATTAAACTCCCCAAATAGTGGTTGCAGCTTCTGAGCTGTGATAAAAATGTTGTTTATGTTACAATAAAATGAACTTTGGTCAGACAAACGTGAAGAACGTGTGGTACTAGACATTATTCAATTGTTTCTGATGTTTTATAGAGAAAACTATTAATGAGAAAGTGTTCATTAGCTGCAACACTGACATCTGGTGGTTTGTAAAATCAGTTCTTAAAAACTGGGGCTAAGGTAATAAGATACAGTCAAAGTAAACTGTAAATTTTAGGAAACCTGTATGTAACACCTTTCTTCAAATGTAGATGTTACTGCACAGTACAATTATTATAAATATATTTAATCAAAGAAAGAAATTAAGAGCAAATCAGTTGGTTCGACTGTTTCTTCCATGATTGTGTTCACCAACACATTGAAACTTTGGATTAAAATAAGGCTCAGAGCTCATCTCTGGTTGGGATCTTTGTCTTGCTGTAGTGAAACACTGTGTGTGCTTTTCTCCTGTCAGACAAGCGTCTTGACGAACAGGGAGTGAAGAATCACAGCAAGATCATGGTGCTGAGGGTCACCGACAACGAGTTGAAACAGCAGATGCACAAAGAGGAGGAGGAGAGAAAAAACAAGGAGGAGAAGAAGAAGAGCCAGGACAAGAGCCTCCAGAGGACCCAGAAAGGTTTCCAGATCCTGTCTGAGAGAGGTACAACCATTTCTTTATGAGCAGCAGATTGATATCTAGAGCTAAAACAAATCATGCTGTTTGTTTGTTGTTGTTTACTGAACAGGAAAAAATTTGAAAAAGAAACCGTGTGTGTAACTGCTTTAAAGGAACAGTGTCAGTGTCAGAGGCACTGAAATAAATGTCACAAGCATCTAGTTTACATTTACATCTGCAGTCGGTCCACTTGTCACAGACACAGATTTTTGGGCTGCATGTAGACATCCTGCAGACTTTCAGTAACAGACATGTGGATGGAGAAAGTATAAATTGACCTTAAGGGCAATGTGTCTGGGAATTCTTAGACAAGACATTGGCATCTGAACAGCTCATTCTCAAGAATAAAAAAAAAAACAAAAACACTGAAGTAGTCCTGATTCAGTTGTGAAACCGTCTCTGTCGGTGTTGTTCAGACGGCAGTGAGGACCCAATCACGACACCTTTCCTGGAGATTGCTGACCAGAGGGGAAATCCACTGAAGATCCCTGACAAAGAGAGGAAGGTAGAGTCATTAGTTAGTTTGTCATTTTTAATGGATACTTGTGTGGTTCTCTTCTTTACTTAATTCCAATGTACAAAAAGAAACAGAAAACATTTTTAAGGGGGCCATAACACAATAACATCTGTGTCACCGTATAAAGTTGTTGTCAGGGCTGACTTCCTTTTGGAGACAAAAACGTACATTGGAAGATTTCAGAACAAAGGCTTAAAAAAATGAGCACACGTCAGTTTAATGTTCTCTGAAGTCTGTGGGTGTTTTCAGGCTCTGATCCTGGCAATGGGTTTCCATGAGAAAGGTCGCTCTCTGATGAAGAGGAAGCAGTACGACAACGCTGTGTGTCACCTGCTGAAGGCCGATGGGCAGTTCAGGTACAAACTTCTCTGAGTAAAGGCCAGTTCCTGCTTCTGCATCTTTAATCACACTAGAAATGTATTAGGGTTGATCAGTAAATATGACTGAGACTATAGGCCGTGTTTTGTCTTAATGGTGCCACAACTCCTGAAAAGGATAAAATGGAAATCAGAATGGAAATAAATAAGAGATATTAAAAAGAGAGCAGCCTGCTGTACAGGTAGCTGTACATGTCCAGTCACTACCAGTTCTACTTGGACAAGTCCAGACTTTACTTCAGTAAAGTTAGTGACTTTTTTTATCAGTTCTCTTTTGACTCAGTCTTTTCAGACTTGTTCACAAAGAAATATAAAAAGAGATTGGACAAAGTTTCCAGCAGAGAGAAGACCATATCTGAAGTGTTTGAAATGTAATTTCTCTACAGAAAATGTGACTCGGCTCTGCTCACAGCAGTGGATAACTACGCCGTCCTACAGCTGGACATCGTGTGGTGTCACCGAGCTCTGGAGGCTCTGTCCTGTCTGGACGATGCAAAGAGTCGACTGCAGACAGCGGAGCGATGTTTCCTGCAGTGTTACGGAGAGCAGCAGGAAAGGCTGATGATGATCAAGGTCAGAAACCATTTACAGAAACTCATGAGACTACACCTTTACACCTCTTATTTGGTCCAGTTTTTTTCTTGTTGTGGTTTTATTTCCCCCTTGGTAAAGTTTGTTCGGGAAGGTCTGATCTCAGGTCCAGATCCATTTAACCAATGAGAGAAGAATACTGTTGTAGCAAGGATTTGTTTAATAAAAACCAAACCAAGGAAGAAATCAGATCAAGTTCACAAACTGGTTTTGACCAGAGCTGTAACACTAAACGCTGTTAGTTTGTTGTTTTACACACGTGTTTGTGTTTTCAGGGGAACACGGGCAGAGAGCAGGTGTTGTTTCTCCGGCTGTACCTCCTCCAGAGTCTCCTCTCCTACCTGGAAGGAAACGACACTCAGGCTCGAGACAAACTGTCCAAAGTAACTACTCATGTTTCTGTTGTGTGGAATGATGCTGTGTGATTTTTGTTTGGAAAATCCTGTGGTCCTGTATAATGAAGCTGAGTGAATATAGACTTGATTGAGACTGTTGGTTTCTTCAGGTGGAGTCTCTGTACAGTCGCCTGTGTCTGGACTCAGAGAAAATGAATCAACTCCTGCTTCTGGGTTTCACTGAGAGGGAAGCTCGACTGGCACTCAGAGCCTGTCAGGGAGACCTGCAGGACGCCATCGTCCACATTACCAACCACAGAAAGGTATGTGATTAGGTAAAGCATGTTGTTGCCCATAAACCCCTAACCTGACTCTTTTAGAATAAGGTTGATGCAGGTCTGGGTTTAGCTTGTGTAAGACTTCTGTTTGTGTTTTGTGTTTCTCAGGAGAAGGAGGACCTGAAGCATAGAGAGAGACAGAAGAGGAGGACGAGGATGGACAACATCTCCACCCTTACAGCAATGGGATACTCCAGGAGAGATGCTGCCAGAGCTCTGCACCGTGCCGACGGAGACATGAACAAAGCTTGTGGAGTCAGTATCTGATCCTCTGTAGTTCAGTGTGTCTTCACTTTGTTTTTATAGGTTCGTTATCAGAGGAGGCGTTTAGTTGCATCACTGAAGCTGGACGTGGCCGTTTGGCGAGTGCTTCTCAGTTTGTTAAATTCTGTGTGGCACTAGGGCGTCCTCCTTACAACTCGTGTTCATGGTTTGCGAGAACTCTAACCCCTTCTTCCTCCACCTCTTTCGCACGTGTACAATGATAAAATGAGCAACGTATTCATGAAGCCCAAAAATAACATAACATCAAGCTGGACAACATTTACATACAGGAACTGTATATTTAAAATCAGACGCTCCACTTGCCAGCAGCCTCCTCCTACAGCAGCTTGTTGACTGATGACATGCTTGCATGTACTTCTCTGCAGGAAGCATGTTCCAGGCTAAACTGTTCTTAACCCTGTACATAAATCTGCAGTCTTGTGATAGACAATGGTTTTTCCGATGCTGTGTCGTCTTCAGATCCTCCTGGACGCCAGTATGGCTGCTCGGGCCACCAATAACAACACAGAGGGAGTAGTCAGTCCAGAGAAGGTGGAGCAGGTACGCCCTCGAACTTAGCATGTTCATCTTATATCGAGGTGGATGCGAGTGTAAACATGACTGAAATTAAATAGAAGAAAGGTTATATTCATACAGGTTAGTGCTCCGTGAAGTGAACCTGCTCGTTCATAGTTTTTCTAGTACAAACCTCCTGCTAAACCTAAACCCCGCGGTGTTTCATTTACTCATTCATATATAGCACAGAACGGAGCAAATTAAATTTCAGAAATTTACGCCAGAAGAAAAGAAAAATCCTGGTTGGTAGCAGCCCATTTATTTGCTACCCACGTTACTGATTCGAATCAGTGTGTCACCATTGTAAAGACAGCGACAGTGATCTGTTCCCAGAGAAATATTCACTGTTAATAAAAACAGTTGGGTGATGGTTGACATGAGATGATGATCTGTGACGTTCTCATGTCATTATTGTTTCTTCTTATTGATTATATTGAAGAAATGTGAAGTTCACTTCCTGGTATTTACATGACGCACGTTTTGAGTTGAGCAAAGGTTTGAAGAGTTATCAAATTAAGTAAATTTAATATTTGTTTGCATTTCCTTGCTTACAATAACTGCATCAAGCCTGAAGTCCAACATGAGCTCAACGTGGATTGGCTTTTATAGATTTTTACCACAGGCTGCTTCAGGTGTCATGTTTTTGGGGGTTTCTCCAAACACATGTTCAGTTCGAGGACACACCTGGGAAACAAGAAACACCTGTCAGTCACGTGGTCAAATACTTTTGGCCACTTAAAGTTTTAAACACAAAGTGCTGCTGTTTTACACATGAACACTAAATAGCTGAAATAAATGTACACTCACTCACTCACTTGTTTTTAAAGTCAGTCAATATTCTGTCAATAAATGTTTTATAGGTTTGATGCTACAAGATTCATGTTCATCCATGTCACACATTAACAGCTGAGTTCAGTTGGATTAAAATGGACCCAAAATTAAATAAAAAAAACGTTGGTATTTGGTAACTGCTATAACTTTGTTTAGTTCGTTAAACCTGCTTTCTGTTAGTTTTAATGTTGTCTTTACACTACCGTTGAACTGACTTCTGTCCTCTGTGTCTCTGCAGTTGTTGTATTTGGGTTTTGAGAGGGACGCGTCTGAAGCGGCTCTGAGACAGACGGGGGGAGACGTCCAATCGGCGACTCAGCTGCTGCTGGAAAACCGTGGCGTCCTGCCCTCGGAGCTCCTGCCTGTGTCCCCACCGTCAACCTCCCCCTCCACTTCCTCCCCCTCCTCTGAAGAGCCCACCACCTCCTCCACCTCCACAGGTAAAACACCAGCTCTGTTAAAACGTCATCTGTAGAAGCTTCATTCAAACATGATCACGACACAGAAACCTGCTCTGCACACTTGGCAGAGTAGCAAGCAAGTTTTGTTGGTGATAATGTGACATATTGTGAATAAAGAGGATTATTAGGTCTGAAAACAAAAAGCAGAACACAGGTCAGTCGTCATACTGGCTTTGGAGAGATGCACTAACACTGGTTTGGGTCTGAACGTGAGAATTGTTGATAAAGAACATGAATACAGACAATCACCAGACTTTTATTTTTGTAATGTGAGCCTTTGAAAAGAGACATTTTAATAATTCAGAGGATTATTCAATTAATTAATCAGTTTTCACTGGTCTCTCCTTAGAGGACGATGACCTGGTAAATGAGGTGTTGGAGGATATCTCTCGCCACGAGGAGGATTACCTGGACTTGACACTGGAGGAGGAACAAGAGCTCATTGGTGTTATAAAGTCCTACCTGAGCAGAGGGCCCGCACCCACTGTGTGAAGCAATAAGTGTTATTTAAAACTTAACAACACATTATCTGAGCAGAGAGGTGACGTGAGGCTTCGCCTTTATCTGCATCTTATGATCTAAATCACCAGTTGAAAAATATCTAATACACTTTTTCTTTGTTCATCAGCAATAATTCAACTAAAGGCAAAAACTCACATAAAAACGTCTATTATCTTGAAAATTTCAGCTTGTTATTGCACTAGATCGTACCAGGTCTGGTACGATGATTCATTTGTGACTTTAAAAGTCATTTAAACCTTGTTCACAAAATCTACTGGCTGCTTTTATAGAAGCACAATTGTTACTCATGTAGCCTGAAAATTCATGTTAAACTTAATTTTCTTTGTCCTAAGTTGGCAAAACAACATTTTCAGTTTACAAATAAATAAATATAAATTTTTTCTTCAAAATTAATACATTTCCTTTTTTAAATTTAATTACCAACACCATCAACAGAGTGGTCAGTGCCCACACTGAGTCTACAACAGCTGGTGGTTTTATTATTTGGCTGATCAGTTTGTATCTGTTAACTTTGTTCAAACATATGACGTGTTGTTCTGTAAAGAGCTGCTGCTTTTAAGATAAAGTTCAGCCTCAAGAAACTGACCTTTTTTTTTTCTGACAACTAGAAGTCGATTTGTGTTTTTGTCAAAGCAGCAGTTTGTTTCTAATCTGAAGTTTGATTTAAATTAACTTGATGTTAATTAGTTCATGTGCATATTTGTCTCTTATGTTGATGGAGCAAATAAAGAAAATGAAGGATGTGTTGATTTGTCTGAAAACAAAGTCATTCCTCTGTGGGTCAATAGAGCAACGTCAGTTTGAAAGAATGCAAGATACTAAATAGGACAAGGAGTCACAGAAAGGACATGAGTAGAGGAATGGGCCTTGGGTCACAAGGTTGTAAAAAATGTATCACTCGTCTTAGAAATTTCTCCTCTTCTTCTAAATCATGTAAAAATTTAGCAGACTTAAAGGAAGAACTCAGTGAAATGAACCATCTCAATTTAATACATGCCGACATGGAGAAAACACCACAATCATGTAAATGTCTTCTTCTCTACCCCCATAGGTTGACTGTTTAGACCATTCATTTTCACTACAGGTCTGTGTTTATCACTCGTAACAACCCTGTGACCCTGAACCCATCTCCTACTCATGTCCTTTCTATGAACCCTTGTCCTGTTTAGTAACTCTTGCCTTCTTTCATACTGAAGTTGCTCTTACACACATCCTTCCTGAGTCCTTCCTTCAGCTGCTTTAGTTGAGTCAGGAAACAATCAGACCTGATGATACACTATGAGTCCAAAAACTTCAGCTCACATTCAGATGATGAGAGAAGCAGATAAGACGTTCGATTTTCTGGAAATGTGACTGTTAAAATAATACAGTATAGTATATATGTATAGTTACATATATTTGGTGGGCAGAAGGACATATTGAATAACAAAAAAAAATCAGATCAACTGAAAACCAAACGCAGACTTCCACAAAAAGAACATCACAGCTTTTGTCAAGTGTGGAGGTGGCAGTGTAAGGTTGTGGGGATGCTTTGCTGCTTGAGGACCTGGACAACCCACCATAATGGAGGGAAACATGACTTCTGTTCTCTACTAGAGAATCGTAAAGAAAAATGTCAGATCATTGGTTTGTGAAGCTCAAGCTCTGGGTTTTGTAGCACGATGTTGATCTCATGTATAAAAGTGATTCTGAAATGCTCAGAAGCAGTAAAATGAAACTCCTTGAATGGTTAAAGACCAGACCTGAACTAACTGTTAAGTTCAAGGTTGATTACTTTGTTTTCAAAGATAATATTTGGCTTTATTTGAGGGCATTAGTAAGGGAACACAGGAGAAGATATAGGAGTTTGACATGCAGTAAAGGTCCTCAGACAGACGTGAACCAGGGATTTTTTTCACTGCACTGGACTTGGCACAAAAACTGTCGGCCAACATCCCTAAGAAATCAACAAATACGTTTTATAGACTCCAGACACTGGAGCAGAAGAAGAGTTGATTTGCTCATACAATAAACTGTGATGTTGCGATGTTCAGGGGAGTTTGTGTGTAACAATGTAAAATTAATAGCAAAAAATAATTTCAGGTATAATAAGTAATGTCTTCATGTTCAAACATTGTTCATCTTTATTCTACTTACATCATCCAATAGTACAGTAGAAAATAGAGAGCCATTCCCGAGTTGGAAACTGTTTCACTACTCAGCAATTTTGTATGATTTATAGAGAGCATTATAAGAAACAATTTAACATTTATTTTTACATACCTCCCAGTGACTGCATGTTGTCTCCCTGCTGTGTGCCAGCAGCTTCCTGGTGCAACAAGCCAGTAGGACCTGGAACATTCAGCCTCCTCCCATGAAACTGTACGGAAAAAGGAAAAAGGATAAAAAGCACCAGAGAGAGAGACAGAGACAGGCAAACAGTTAATATCTGAATTAATGCTGTGATCTCGTCACAGATTTTTGATTTAAAAACCTCTACAGAGTGGGACTGTCATGATTTCAGCAGGGAGGTTATTCTAAAGTAGTGGGGCACCGTAGGAAAAGGCCACATCATTCCATTTTCCGTGAACCACTGCTTCAAAACTTGCTTTGGTGGGGATTCATTGCTTCATTTGCACATCACTACAAATGCAACGATAGTCCAGATGAAAAGAGTGCATACAATTAGCATACAAAGCCTGTAAAAAGCAACTAAAGTTACATTATAATGCAAAGATAATCAATCAATCAGACAGAACAAGAAACAGATCTCACGCAGCTGCAGGAAGCGAGTCACTGAGGGTAAAGAAGGCAGGAAGTCAATTGTTTATCGCCATTCTTAAACTTTTTCCACACTGTTCAGTGTGCTTAGTTATCTGATCTGGTAAAAAGCGCTTTTTGTTTATGGCAAAACCATAATTAGGATTATTTTGGTCAATACTGTCATCACACAATAAGTAAATAATTTTGAAAACATCACGAATGTATTGCATTTATTAAATTGTTATAACAGTGGATTTTCTTTAAATGGCATTGTAACTATTTTAAATAACTCATGATTCAACTGAAAAACATTATTATTTGATGTATTTTATTTAATTATTTTATTTAAGGTTTACTATCAACCTTTGGACCTTTAAAAACTATTTTAAAGATTTTTTTCTAACAAATCCAGAAGTCAGGTTAGAAATAAAAAAAACTGATCCTCAACAAACGCTGCATCAGCAATCACAGACATAGCAACAGTAACTAAGAAGGGAGGAGCTGAGCGAGGCAGCAAGTTCCCGCGAGACTCTGTGAGATCTCGTGATATTTCAAGTGGCGCGCTGCTGGTTTCATTCAGAACCGGATCGAGAAGCAGCAGAGCCACTATCAGGAATGGAGAAGCAGAACCAGGACCACCGGAGCAACAAGACCGCTAAAAGGAACAACACAGACTCGTCCTGTGGTTCCTCCCTTCATAAGGTCAGTGTTGATGAGATCAGCTGTAGAAAACCGTTCACGACGACACTAATGTCACTAACTAGTGAAAAGTTGTTCCGTATTTCTGCAACATGAAGGAGGAGAAAATGGCGGAATGTTGTCTGTGTATCACCAGTAGACTGAAACAATGATCATTTTACATTTACATCATACATAACTTGATTCACTGCCAACTTTCAGTCAAACAAGCTGCTTCTTTGTGTCGTTTTCGGCAAGTTTGTAATGTTTTCTTCCAACTCCTGTTAGCTTAAGAAGCTAAGTTTAGCACATAGACAAACTCAGCTAGTCTTAGTCTCCTGTAGTAACTTATTAACTCACTTCATGTATTACTGATTTTAGTTTTTAAAATCTGACCGAGTCAAACTTTATCCAGAATGTTTTCCTTTAATAAATAACATCCGTTTTATTTTAAACATGCACTTTTATCAAAATGTTAACACTGAGTGAGGTATAACATAGAACAAAGGATACTTGTGTCATTAAAAGAGTTGAAGTCCAAAGTGAGAAAACAAGTCCCCAAAGGTTTATATCACTGTTTTTAATGTGACGCTCGCTTTACATTATCTCACTAATGTCTGTGTTCCCACAGCACAACAGCTACAGTAGACTCACAACATGTTCTATGTGGTGAAAGTTGTTTAATTCATGCTGTTCCTCTTTAAAAAATTCTGAGAGCAAATTGTGCTTGTCTTATTTATTTATACTTTATTCGTCACCTGGGGGACATCTCATTTTGCTCCTATTAATGCATTGTTGCAGGAAGAGGAAAGTCGCTTGTATATCTTATCAATTTTCCTTGAGTGATACTACTCACAAACTACAATCACTAATCTTGCTACACAGAGCTTCTTAAGTTATATAGATAAGAGAAGAATAAGCGTGCTTCTCGGGGGTTGGAAAAAGACTGCATTTCCGTTAGGGAGGGGGGCTGGGGAATTAGAGAGGGAGAGAACGGTGGGGGTGGGGGGTGGTTTACGTTCTGCAGCCTTGGCTGCCTCATCTGCAGCTGCATTGCATCAGATCACATTTAGTGTGTGCCTGACATTTGCAGATAGCTATAGCTAAAGGTGGCAAAATGGCACCAAGAAGTGCCACAACCTTAAGTTAATAATAGCTTTGCTAGCCTGTTAGCTAGTGTCTCAATGCTTTGCAAGTGAGCCAAAGTGTACTTTTGTCTCTCCAGTTGTCATTCAACATATTAATCAGCTTTTAATGGCATATTTGTCTCTCAGCTTTTGTCTGGTTGGTTTTCAGTGTTATACTTGCAGTGAGGAGAGGGGAGGCCCTTGTCTGCTGAGAACTGAGATTTATTTTGTTACAGCTTGCTCCACTATGAGATCTAACTCTCTTTTTCTGTTTGTCTATCACTTTAGAAACAGAGAAGAACAAAGAGAGCGCAGTTTCATCACTGTGATCAGTGTGACAAAGTCTTCACAGCACTGTCAAAACTGAAGATTCATCAGTTGATTCACACTGGAGAGAAACCATACAGCTGTGACCAGTGTGGTGCAACTTTCACCACATCAGGTAATTTAAAAAAACACAAGAGTATACATACTGGAGAGAGACCATACAGCTGTGACCAGTGTGGGAAAACCTTCAGTAGAGTTGCACATTTACAATCCCATCAGCTCATTCATACTGGAGAAAGACAATATAGCTGTGATCATTGTGAGAAAGCTTTCGCCACTCCAAGTACTTTAAAAATCCACCTCCGTGTTCACACAGGAGAGAAACCTTACTGGTGTGAATCATGTGGGAAAACGTTTGCTCAAAAGGGTGTTCTTAAAGTACATCAGCGTATTCATAATGGAGAGAAACCCTACCAGTGTGATCAGTGTGTAAAGTCATTCGTTGACAAAGGGTCTCTAATAAAGCACCAGCGTGTTCACACTGGAGAGAAACCTTATTGGTGTGATCAGTGTGGCAAACGTTTCTCAGTGCACAGTAACCTGAAAAAGCACAGGAGTGTACACACTGGAGAGAAACCTTATGAGTGTGGTCAGTGTGGAAAAACATTTTCTCGGAAAAGTCACCTGAAAAGCCACCAGACTATTCACACTGGAGTAAAACCTTACAAATGTGATCAGTGTGGCAAAACTTTCTCTATGCCCCATACCTTGAAAAGTCACCAGCGGATTCACACTGGTGAGAAACCTTACGAGTGTAACCAGTGTGGAAAAGCTTTCGCTGATCCCTACACTCTGAAAGTGCATACACGTGTTCACACTGGAGAGAAACCATACCAGTGTGACCAGTGTGGAAGTACCTTCTCCAGCCAGAGTAACCTAGCTACTCACCGGCGTGTTCACACCGGAGAGAAACCGTATTGGTGTGATCAGTGTGGAAAAACCTTTTCTTTAAACATTACCCTAAAAAGGCATCAGCGTAGTCACATTCCAGGAAAACCTTTCAAGTGTGAACAATGTGACAAAACGTTCTCCTTGCACTCATACTTAAAAAAACACATGCATGTTCATACCGGGGAGAAACCCTTCTGGTGTGAACTCTGTGGAAAAACTTTCACTGAGAATAGCAGTCTAAATAAACACAGGCGGATTCACACTGGAGAGAAACCCTACTGGTGTGATCAGTGTGGAGAAACCTTCTCTTTAGACATTACCCTAAAAAAGCACCAGTGTGTTAAAGCTAGCGACAATGTAAAGCTTTAACTATTGTGCCCATTGCAGACTCAGGACCTTTAGAGATTCAGATGTATTTATTGAAAAACATAGGTTCAGACCAAAGTTTGTAAAAAAATACACTGTCCAACTTTGATATTGATATCGAGTAAACTCTTGCAGGTGTCTTGTTACTTTTCTATTTACTTGATTATCTTCTGAGTGGAGTGTCAGTAACTTAGGTGAATCAGACTTTCAAATGGAGTTCCCCTTCCTCAATACTTTCCGTAGATATAGAGCTGCAGATGAATGGCAGACAGTATAATCCGTTGTTAGCTTGTAAGTTTCTGTAGCCAACAACTTAATTACTTACAAACATAATAATGCATATTGTTAAATTTCAGCATGACACAGTATCAATGATATTATGATAGACAGCTCTTAACACAGCACGCCATCAGAATAATGCTGCTGCTGAAAAACCATGAGTAGAGTCAGGTCAAGATGAACCGGTACCGTATGGTGAAAAACACTAGAAGTATCACTACTGTAAGTGAACTCACACTGTAAGTGAACGTGAAAATATTATTTTTGCAAACTTTACACAAGTACAGTTTGGTACAATTGTTACATTGTTCTTAACTATTTTACAGTATGTTTCATCATTGAATTGTTTATTGAATCATTCATGGGTAAATATCTCTGATGTTAGAGCTGTCAAAACAGCAAATGTACAATATATAGTATGATTTTTTTATTTATGTATATTTTCATGTACTCAACTTTTACATATTCACAATGTGACATGTATGTACAAATAAAGCATGTAAATAAACATATTTGAGAAACAAACTCACTAAACTGTCATGGATCTATAGTGAACTGACAGTGAACCACATTTACTTCACTTCAATATTTTTGTGTTTTTTGTGTTTTAATTAAACACCTTCTTTTTAAAACAAATAAATTTTAATGCAGAGCTGACTGTCTTAAGATTTAAACATTTTGAAATTCTTTATGTTATCTTAGTTGTATAGCCAGACATGCTTCAGGCTAAAACGTATAAATGTGTAAACATTCAGTACCTTGGTTTTTTTTTTTTAACTGTTCAAACAACCTGATGTCTACATGTTTGACTGTGGGAAATAGTTTTGGGACCTTTTCACTATTTCTTAAATTACATAAGTAAGTATAAATAACATAACCAGTGTGCCATAGGTTTGATTTGTCTTTATTTTGATGCTGTAATCATCTAATTCTTGACCTTTGTTTAAGCAGCTGAACTCAGCCGTATAAGAGTCTTCACTTAGTTTCATTTTTCAGGCAGTTTACCTTTCATTCAAATATATGGGTTATTTAATAAAATGTCTTCTTCCTTTGGGTAAAAACAAGTCACAAGTTAACATTATTTAAATTATTTTAACATTAGATGTGTCAAACAACATCTGTCAATAGTAATTTCAACACTTTTCAACATTTTTATTCTCATCTGTGTCTAAAGTCTGTTTAAAATTTTGAAATAATTGTCAAGGATGTTACATCCAGAGTTTCTGGGAATAAAGAAGCCCGAACTTTCCTACCCTACAGAGATAAAGGTCTTTTTGAGTCGACTCCAAAAATAGGAAAGTAAGAGTTTTCTCATTCCCCTTCTTCTCTCTGTATGAGAAAGTCTGTGCTGGAAGAATTATTGCTAATTTAAACTTTCTTAAAACTGCACATTTACTGGAATGACTGCAACTGCTCAATGACAAAAATAATGAGGGTGAGTAATGAGGAATAATTAGGAGATGTAAACTGAACGCCATAAGAGCAAGAAGAAAAATGTTGTGTTGTGGTTTTTAACAGGTGTACTCTCCTTAATTCTCATGGAAATTAATGGTTTAACTGTTGATCCACACTTTTCCACTTATCCATCGTGGTTAGATGAAGCCTACAGGACAACATCATCCACAAAAAGTCCAAAGTCACTGTCCTCGACTGAATGATGTTACAAAGACGATCAGCCAAGACAGCCACACACCATCCAGAGACTTAAGGCAGAGTTTGTTAACATGTTTTAGAGCAAAGGCAAATTAAAAGAAAAATCACAAGGCACACAACCAACAACTGAAAATGTTACAAAATGAAACTCTTTAGTCTGTATTAACAATATACAGTCATTATCAAAGTGTCCTGAATAGGAATCTACTAAACACGTGTTAGCTAGCTTTAAGGGCTCATTTACCTTTGTGGTTCTTCTTGTCCGTTTCTTCGTGTCGTTTCATCCTCGGTGAAAGTAAATCCAAATGAATTTTGTTTTCCTTTGACCTCCTTCCACCTGGGTCTGAATTTTGTCCAAGGCCCAGTTCATAGTCTACATTTTTCCTTTTGTAAAACTTCTCCATCACTTAGTGATGAGCAAATGATACTGAGGCTTCGGAGCTTGTGTCACGTCACAGATGACGTTCTAAGCGTCCAACGTCATCACTGTTTCGTTTCGCGCTTCGTTCCTTCAAAATGTTTCGAAGCTTTTGATTGGCTCAGAGTGTTTCAGTGTGTTTCAGAGTGTTTCAGTGTGTTTCAGAGTGTTTCAGTGTGTTTCAGAGTGTTTCAGAGTGTTTCAGAGTGTTTCAGTGTGTTTCAGAGTGTTTCAGTGTGTTTCAGTGTGTTTCAGTGTGTTTCATTGGCTCATGGAGTTTCAATACATTCTGATCCAGTGACAGTTTGACAGGTTTTAAAGATCTGTGTGTTTGGTGCTGTACCAGCTGTATAAGATGCTTCATTATGCTTCACATGAGGTTGTGAGGAGATTTGGACAGTGAGAGTATTTTGGCAAGTTTCATGGCGAGTAACACTAATAAGAGACCTTCTAAAGTTTGGGATCATTTTGACAATGCGACACTTCGTATCAGTCATGAGCCAACTGATCCTGCGTCAGTAGAAATAATTATATTTCTCAATAAAAACCTGTGAAGACAACTAACTTGTTGCTTCTGTAAATTATCATTCCAAATCGACCATACAAGTCCTCAACTGACAATCTATTATTTTTAAAGGTTTTCAGAAAAAACACAAAAAAAAAAAGATAAAATGTTTCTGAATTCAAACACTGATCATTTACAAAGTAGGAAGGATCTCTAATCCTGTTAGGGATAATAAACCCTAATAAACCCTTAACCAACATTTAACCCATATTATAATTTGCATTGATTCTTTGGGTTAATGTGTTGTAGAGTATGGGAGAGAGCATCTGCATATTTTATTGTAATGACTATAAATCATTATTTGGTATGAATCAACAAAACACTTGAACGACCACACAGACTTTTCTGAACTTTTATTGAAACAGTGCCAGTGCTTCAGTCGTGTCCTTTAGAGGTGGCTATGGCTTCAGTTGTCCACCAGATGTCACCGACACTGAGGTCTTCAAGCTTTGAACCTTTTTCGACACAATTTTTAGGAAAGCCTCAGTGATACATGAGGCTTCATTTGCCCACCACTACCATCACTGTCGCTGTAGTCTCTCTACCCACAATGCATCTGACACTGTCACCTGTCACTAATTCTCTTGTCTCAGTACAAGGCAATTAACAGACTGCTGCCATCTACTGGTATGAAAGAGTATTACATGATTACTATGACGGTCAGTAGACAGCACAGGAACTGGACAATGGCATTTTATTTACAGACACTAATAAATCAAAAAATGTTTTTTAGACCAATTAGGTGAAATTAAACAATTTCTCACAGCACATAAGTGTACTGCGGTACAGTGGTTGCCTGGTGCCTTGTCACCAAGGAACACCTCAGGGACCTAAGCTCGGGTGAAGGGATGAAACATTAGATATACACGGCCAACATTATTTCTTTAAAATCCTTTAAAATGTCTGATTCAGTTACACACTATAAAAATGCAGCAAAAGCAAAACAAACAAATACAGAAAACTGTTGCAATAAAACAACAGTACACCCAAACACCATTGAAATTGCTAAATGCCACTAAATCTTAAACACTGCACCTTAAATTATTAATCATAGAAAGCCTTTGAGTCTCATACTGACCTATGGCACACACATCACCACCACCATTTGCCTCTCATCTAGTAAAAATAATAATCAAAAAAACTGCTCAATATCTCTACAGGTAATTCACAAAGAGCAAACAAAGTAAATGGTAAATCAAACTTAAAGAGATCAGGGTTAATAACTGTAGAAAACTGTTACAAAGCGAGGACTTCCAGGGCTCTGTGGTTCTCTCCACTGAGCAATGCTCAGGGAGAGATGTAGCACATTTATGACTGCTCACACAAATCCTGTCATTATTTCTGCTGCTCAGTTTTCTTCATCTGGACGCGGCTTCAGTTGATCGTAGCATGACTTCACTTTCTCAAGTTCGGCTGAAACATCTTTAAAACAAAACAAAAACCAAACAAGATTATTGGTAATTTGCTTTTTTAATTTCATTTGTATATAGTTACTGAATTCTCAATGATGCTTTTATTTTAATATTTTCTCCCACCTGGGATGGCGTAATCATCTGTTTTAAGCGACACGACAATGGATTGTCTCAAGGTTTCCGTCAAATTCTTCATGATCTCCTCCTATTTCAATATCAAAGTATTTGACTTGTTATTTCCTGGGATCATTCATTTTAATTTTAATTAAATGTGTTCAGAACTGTGCTGCACTGGTCACTCTTAGATTTAACACCCAGCATCATCACTGTATTTTGTATAATGAAATGTGACAAACCATCAAATCCTTCAGCTGCTCCAACATAACACTTTTGGCCTGCTCAAACATGATGTGCTTGGACTCACGGACGTGTTTCTCAATAGTCTCCCTCATTTTTTTCAAAGTGTCCTTTCCTGATATTTTTGCTGCTTCTACAATAAAACAGAAAACTGTTTCAAACCAATTCTTATGAATGACTTTTATTATCGTGCCAGGCTGCACGTCATCTTTCGTACCTTTATAGCATTTTTGCATGTTGTCCTCAATCGTCTCTGTCAGACTGCTGTAGATTTTTTTCTTACGCTCCAGGATCATCTTGTTGAGTTTGGTTTTAAGTTTTTCTTCCTTATAAAGAGCAAAGTAGAGCATATACAGTACATTGTAACAGAAAATTATTGTAATACAAACAATGATGTTGTTTCTTCTATAACAGTTTTTAAATGTATTTTAAATGTACAACATAATAAAGTAGAGGAAGCTGTCAATGCATTGATCAGTTATTTATCAGTTAAATGATGAATACCATGTTATCTGCATCTTTTACCTCTGTCCTGAGAAATATCAGTTGCAGTTCTACATCTCTGTACATTTCAACCAGCTCCTCTGAACCCAGTGAGAACCTACTGATGGCTCCATTGAATGGTTCATCTTTTCTATCATTTCTGAAATATAGACATGGTTAAACAAAGGTAGCACGGACGCATTTATGTATAAATATTACAATTTACATACATATTGCATTTTTTAACTGTACAGTATAATGAAGAGTGTAGTTGAGAGGTAAGGCAACAAGGTTTCCTCATTAAGTAATTACTTAGGGGAAGGTTTTCCTGAATTCCTCATCAATACTGCCAGTCAAACATGATGCCAACAACACATTGAGGTTTATTTGTTTCCCTCTTTTTGGTTTGTAGACACCATTGTTCTTAACTACACTCTGAAGTATTTTGTGGTAACCCCGACCTGATTTTTTTGCCTGAAATAAAAAACAAAAAAAATCTAAAAATATATTCATATACAATTAATAGAATTGTTTTAAAGTTTTATTCTTCAAATAGAGTATGTACATGATATAAAGGGAGCTCCAGGAGCTTTTCACAGGAACGTTCTGATTCTTTTACCCCCTCCCTGAGGTATTCTTCAAAAGTCCTATAAACCTTTTCCATGTGGTTTCTGACTTCATCAAGTTCATTAACCTTTTTTTCAGAGTTTGCACACACTTCAGATTTTTTGCCAACCTGAAAAACAAAAAAATTAAAGATTGAAGGTTTTGATTAAATATAGTAATTACTGTTCCTGTTTTCTTTATGGCGCAACCAAAATGCTGACATTTAGACCCTTTCAGTATTTATAAAGAATTTAATTCATTAGTCCACATTCTGTAAATTTAACAGGGTTTTCACAAATGAATTTAAACCCTTGGCCAGTGAATGGTGCAGTTCATTGTCAATAGTAAGCTAAGTACCCCCTACAGATTGAAAAGAGCCCAGATACAGTCTGAACAAGCACAACCCAGAACCAGTCACCACCTGCTACGGTATCATTATACCAGGAATTTGATACTCAATACCAATTTCGATACCAGGCCAAATAAAAATATGGGGGGAAAAATAAAATTAATGTATTTTAGCATTCATGCTTTTCTTCCATTGCAACAACAAGAGTGAAAAGACATTACTATTTTTCACGATAGAGCAACATTATACCAAAGAGAAATCTGCTTTTTTTTAACCTTACCTTTTCTGTGTGTGTGTGTGTGTTTGTCTACTCTGCCCCCATCTTTTCTGCTCAGCATTCCCTCTTTTAATCCGATATTGTGAAAAGATAGATAGAAAACTAAATACTTGGGTAAACCACAGATTCTGCTGTACACAGCATACTAATACACACTACTAAATACTGTGTGGGTGTTGATACTCTATAGCAGGGGTGTCAAACTCAATTGCACAGGGGGCCAAAATCCAAAACACACTTTAGGTCGCGGGCCGAACAGGATAAACATTTATTGAACACACTAAAACTTTTAAAACTTAACTTTTTTTAACATAAACCTTAAATAACTTATACTATTTTGCTCTCTATAAAAATATATCCTCTCTAAATTAAACAAGTTAGAAATAAAGTAAACATTAAAAGAACAAACATTCAAATTTCTTTAATCTTATGTCATTTTATATAAAAAATAAACTTAAACTTTAAATATCCCAAAAGATTTTGCTCTCTATAAAAATATATCCTGTCAAAATTATACAAATTCAAAATATGAACATGCTGCATAACAAAACCTGGAAATATAAATAAAATTTGTGCTTTTCAGCAATAACAAATCAAATCATTCAGTCATTTTATCAGAGCTGCATCTGTTTTTGTCAACAAGTTCTTTTATATTTGTTGTGAGGTTCTGTGTTGTGGAGATTCTCAGGATGGACTGTAGGTTCTCACCAGTGAGACGACTCCTGTGTGCTGTTTTGTTAGTCTTCATCACTGAGAACAGCTTCTCACTAAGATTTGTGCTACCAAACATAAACAAGGTTCGAGCCTCATGTGGACGGAGCTGGGACATTTCTGCGGGAATGGAGTGAATAAACTGTGCGGGTCCTGCAGTGTCCTACTTTACCTTCAGTCATTACACTGCAGCTCCATCAGCTCCATCTGAATCTGTACAGGTGCAGTTTCCACATCGACGGCAAAATGATTTTCTTGTTCGTCAAAGTCTCCAAAGCTCCGTGAACTCAGTTGATCAGCAAAGTGCGTATTTCTGAACACCGTTGTGCCGATATGGTTCAACATTACTTGGCATCGTGAGGGGTTGGTTTAGCTTCATAATAACCTGCAGCATCATAAACTAGACTTAATTAACGTGGAATGTGTTCGGCAAGGCAGCTGAAGCGCTGCATTGTGGGATCTGTAGTTGGCCCGTCATATCGCCGGGCCATTAATAACAATAATATAGAAATGATCTTGCGGGCCGGATATAATTACACGCCGGGCCGGATGTGGCCCGCGGGCCTTGACTTTGACATATGGGCTCTATAGCAAGGAGCAGCAGTGCTACACCCGGGCCTGCAAATGCTATACTGCGTGTAGTGGTTGCTGTGTTATCTTCTCTTGTCTTTGCTTTAACATCAGACTTATGCTGCCTTTGTCTGTGCTGGAAAACTAACATTCTCCCTGAAAGTTATTAAAATACCTTCAGTACCTTTGGTACAATAGAAAACAAGTTCTGTTGTTTTTTTAGAATTTGGTATCACTTGATACTGAAGTATCTGTGACATCCCTACCATTAACTGACAACTCTTTCTTTGTGCACTATTAGAAGGTTGTCATTTGACTTTCCAATGTTTATTCTGAATGAGCTTGTTGATCAGTATACTTATAATTTTCTAACACTCATAGTATATAAATTAGACAAATGTTTGCTCTTACCATTTCTCTACTCCTGGCCCCTTGAATCAAAGAGAGAATGCCACGAGCTCCAGACACATAGTTGAATGTTTCTGAGTGGCTGTCATTGAGTTTTCGCAGACATTCCTTAAATTTGGGTATTTCTGTTGAAATAGATATCATCTTTGTACTTGATCAGAATGTGATTAGTTTATTAAAAAGTGGTTATAGTGAACAAAATGTATAATTGAGCTGCAAGTCTTCCAATATGGAGACTGAACGTACCTGTATCATCTGGCTCCAGACGTTTTCCTTCTAGAATTTCTTTGGAGCTCACTGTGAACACTTCTAAACATTTATCACTAAAATGTTTCTAGAAAAGAAAAAACGGTTACAAATTTATTTCTGACTTTATTGTCTTTGTATTTGATTATCAGCACAGCACATATTACTGACCTTGATCTTGTGTTGTCTGTTGAATTGTTTCTTTACAGGATTTTTGACTTTATTGTTTCTTGTCCTTATACGTTCAACTGCTGATCTGTAAGAAAATATTTCTATCAAGGGGCACATGATACAATATCGGGTGCACTGAGACCTTAAAGGTCAATATATTTTATTATACTATCATAGACATCAGACTTTGCTTTTGATTTTTAATCATGATATCATTTTAAATAAAACAACAGATAATGCATGCATTTGCTAGTGACATTGTAGTTTACATGTCTACCTTTAAACTTGACATTTGAATACAAAATCTAATCAGTTCATTCTTGATCCCAAGTAACAATTTGTTATTGCGAATTCCCTGTAAGCATTACTTAGGTATCACTTTCACTAGAATTAGGGGGTCAAATAGACCGCCGTACAAACAACATGACATCATAATGTGTCCTGGCCTGGTAATTGCTGGCACAGAGGCATAAAAATGGCCTGTAAAAAATTTTGGTATGCTTAATCAAATATTTTCTTGCTCTACCTGTAGAATCTGGTTATAGTACCAGGACAAATTATTTAGTCAGGCACTTTAATTTCATGGGTAGGAAAAACTAAAAGCACAGGACAGAGAGAAAAAGAAAAGAGAGAGACAAAGAGGCACACAGCCTCATGTGCTCATGTGCTTGAGGGAGAAAAACAGGGGGTTAGATTATTCTTATTGTTAAATCTTATTGTCTCTGCTTCTCCCATGGACAGAGCAGGCAGAACTCTGCTATGATTCGTAGGTAAAAAAAGGCAATCTTAGTAATATATTTAATGTGGTGTTCAAAAGAGAGACAAGGATCAAATAGGACTCCCAAGATTTTTGGCTGTCAGGCTCTGTGACACCATTGACAAAAGTTAAGGTTAACTGATCACAGTTATGTCGATGTCAAGGTGAGCTGATGACCAGAATCTCAGTTTTATCTGGATTAAGGAGCAGGAAATTATGTGACATCCAGCTTTTCACGCTGACAAGCAGGACTCTAATTTGTTAATCTCAGATGAGTCATCAGCCTTCACAGGAACGTAGTTTAATAATACATCAGAGGGACAGTCCATGTCAGATGTTTTAGAGATAAAGTAAGAGAGGCCAGATTAAGGTAGTTTGGACATGTTCAAAGGAGAGATTGAGAACATATTGGTAAACTGATGCTGATGTTGGAGCTGCCAGGCGGGAGGTGTAGACCAAAAGAGCACTGTAAAACCCGATAAGTTAATATACAGAATACGGAACTAATTTAAGTATAGTTAACTCTTACATATCAATTACAAGTAACAAAAAATAATTAGTTGCTCAGTAATAGATTTTTCAAGTAAAGCGTACATGGTAAATAAAGTTGTATGCACTCTACTCTAACTTAAAGCTTTGCTTAACTAAAACTCAAAAATTAAAACACAATACTTAAAATTTATTTTGAAACTGATTACATAAGTTTTTTTTTAACTAGTTTTAACTCAATTTGTTAAACCCATACACTTTAACAGTAGATTACACAACAGAATAATAGGCCGTTTCAGAACAAGTTACTTCTTTATTAAGTAACCTTCACTCAAGTCAAACATGCATGACAAAATAGCATCATAAAACAGTGCAAGAAATACTTGTAAACACTTCTAACACATATCTAAGTGTTACATATTAACCCACAGTGATCAATGTAATTACATACTACAGTATGGCTAAACTTCACATTTACCTAATTTAAAAATGATCAAATCACAAAAAATACTTCAATTGTTAACTATATTACAAAGGTGACTGTAGTACATGTGTACAATCTTCAAGATAATAAAGTCACATCAGATTACTCCACTGATAAAAGGTCCTTTTTAAGACTCAGCACCCTGGGCCTTAACTTCCCATCATCTAGGCCCATCAACACATTCTGGATAAAGTTAAATGTGTTGGCCAACTTATTTGGGTAGCTCAGATGCAGGGCATAAATGAGTGCCAAAAGCATTACAAAAGCATCAGCCAGTGTGGTGCAATCAACAACTACATTACCCTCAAGCACAACTGAAATCCTATCTGGAGAGAAGAATGTTGCTGGAGGTGGAGTTGATTAAGAGGAGTCCAACTGGTCACCTGTGTCTGGTTGTTCAACCTGTGACAACAGAAGAGAAAATAAGGTTACCTTACTTAACTACCTTAGTGACCCAACACACAAATTGTTGCTCATCTCCCACATCCTCTCATACTGTATAAACATCTAATTAATGCCTCCATATTGATCACATTAAATAAGTAAAAATTAGGTAAAAGTACTTGCATGAAGGAAAAGCACGACTTCCAATCACTTCTATTCATTTGGGTAAACAAATCCTCAGAAACTCCCATAACATTATACTCTTTTAGTTAAACAGTCCATGAACCAGGTTGGTGGATTAGTCCAATTAATGAGGAAAAAAAAACACTCTTGTTGATAATTAAATGCAACTTTAATCTGAATGTGATGAAAATCTGAAGGTTTAATGATGTGCCCTAATCACACCAGGCCTATTGCACGTTATTCTTTAGCATAATGACCTTTGTTTATATAAATGAACTGTTGCCTAAACTATAAACAATGTGCTAACTTACATCTCACATCTTAAGAAATGTTGAGTCGTCCTCATGCAGATATGCAGGAAGAGCTTGAAGGACAGCAGCACGTCTCACATCAACATCAATTTGATCCTTGAGTGTGAGAACAGAACTTGTTTCAGCCTGGATGGTAAAGGTCACAGCAAAAAAAAAACGTATAATAATGTGTCTCTTTCATTTCTTTGTGTGGTAAACCTAAGATTCCCAATGTTAGTATGTTCAGGTACCAATTTGTTTAAATAACTTACCTGAAGGTCATAAATCCGGAACAGCTCCAGAACTTCAGCTACTTTTCCTGAACGAATGAAGAATGTATGGTCTGTGTTGAAAAACCACACATAGCAGAATATTAGAATATATATATTTGAACATTTGTTATAAGTTGTTTAATGTAAAAACTGAAAGATAAACTGCCAAAATATATCTAATGGTGGCTGAAGACATAAAAACCATCTTTATACTAGCACAATTCATATGCGTAAAACTGACCAAGATACTATTGACACAAATAATTACATTTACCTAGACAAATAGATGAACTAAGAACAACATTTTCACCTGTGAGCAGGGCAAAGGTGGTCTGTGTTAGCTTAGTGATCATAGGAAGATTTTTCTCAATCTTCTGAACTTCTCCAACAATTTGCAGTCTCAGTTGTTCAAGGCTCACAGCATCTTCACTTCTTGGGAAGTTAGGAAGGAAATACACTTCGGTCTTTTAATGTTAGTATGGGGAGCTTGTTTGTCTGGATTTTTTTCTACTCCTCTTGCCTGAAAAGTAAATATAATCTTTTATCAATGGTGGTAACACTAAGTTTGCACCTCCAAGTCATTTTATCGGTTTCAGTGTTTTGTACTGAAAATGCACACATCTTACCTGATTGAAAACTCCAGCAAACAGGTGTTTCACTTTTAGATGAATAGTAAAACATTCCAGTTGTCATGACTCACCTTCTGGATTACTTTACCTTAATTACTGAGAATGTTCATCAACATATTCTTTATTACTTCCATCTACCTGTGTTGTCAGGCATTGACAGCAACAACCTACATTTCTTCCTTAAGCGTATCAGGACCTCCTAACCCTATTTACTGAAATACCTGACTCAAAATTACTCTTTAAAGCAACTGATGATGGAGGTTCACATAAATTTATCCCACGCAAATGTGTAAAACTGCATAAATTGGGTTGGGTTCTCTTTATCTAGTCCCTGGTAATCTGGATTAGGTCATTATTGTGCAGAAATAGAAAAAAATAGCACTGTATCATTTATTTGTAGGAACAGGTTACAGTTTAGCATAAAATACACTTATAATAAATCAGCAACTGAATGTGAATAGATTACCCCTGTCCACATTCTGTCTCTGCTCTTGTTAAGGTCCCCACTTCCAGGAAGGTCCACAAGTGTGACATGCTGGAGATCATAACTTGGAACCCTGATAGTCACACACTTCACTAGTGGCCAATACAGTTTTTCTTCCTCACCTTCTTCCTCTTCTGTGGAAGACCTTGTGTATTTGACAAGTTTTGCATATAGTTCTTTAGCCTGCAATTGATAAATCAAAAGTAAGACAGAATATGGTCTAGGTGTTTTCCAGCTTTGCGAATTGGCAGAGAGGGGAGCAGTTTCATTTCAGGGGAGGCAAACATTTGTCAGAGTCAGTGCCAGCATATTACAGTACAATGTAGTTATGTTTTTTTAAATGTAATAATTTTCCTATGTATGATACATTTGTATGTATGAATTACTTACTGATTTACATGGTAAAATCTTACTCTCAGAATTCAGAAATTCAGGAATCTTTCTGAAATGTTTCTTGTTCATTAGGTCTTCAAGAGACATAGTTCCCCAATTCTTTCCATACACTGCTGACAACTTTTCAACAGTGTCATTATAATCATCGCTGTCTTTCTTTTCCTCATCTGCAGTATCTGCCAAAACATAGCTCAATTCCTCTTCCCACTCCTAAAAACACAAAAACATTTAACTTTTTAATTAGTTAGTTTAAATAGCACATAAAGGGTATTTACTGCATTTATAAATTGACAACTAGCATCAACTAAACATGAACAAACAAGCTGTTTTACCTCTTTTGTAATGAACTCAATCTCTGCCTCATACTTTAAGTTGTGCATGTTAGCCTCCAATTTAATCATGGCTGAGGTACATGCACTGATACATTCTGAGGGCAAAAGATTCTTCTCTCCAATGATGGCATTTATCAGATAGCTCTTTCCAGCCCCAGTTTTACCAAAGACACCGACAAGCTCGCTCTTGTTTGTGTCCAGTTCAGAGATTTTAGTCCTGTTAAAGATAAATGTGGTCATTAACACTTGATGGTCATCAGTTTTCCCCTGGCTTTTATTTGTGTCACTGTGACCACATGAGACCACCTCCTCTATATAATAAGGGTCACTCAGTCTTGCAGTAGGCTAAATGTATTCCCTCACACCTCGTTGTCCAGTTGTCTTCTCTATCCAGAGGGAGAACATTGCTATCTTCAAAAGAGTAGCTTTTCTCATTCAGATGCAGATGGTTTGCTGAATCTCGTCCTGAAAAGCTGACTCTTCTGCATTGTGCTACACGTTTGTGAAGCTGTTGTTTAGTCTCTCCTGTGCATTCTTCACTGAATTGAACTGCAAATACTACATTACTTTGTCCATGGGGTAGACCCGAACATAAGTAATGACAATATTCTTTTTTATGGATGTGGCATGTCAAACAACCAGTGTGCTCCTATTTTAATCAATCCATGCACAACATTTATTCCCGCTGTGCAATGTCTTCTCCAACACTTTAAATAATGCAATGGACAGTTCTTAACCCTGTTTTAGTAATTTCATTAATCTCCTTAGATGTTTTCTTTGCTTGATTCATGTCAATAATTTGACCCTTCTAAATGGATTTACATATTTTCCACGGCCACAGGATGTGTAGTTGTTTTGAAAATGAGAAGCTACTCACTGCATCAGGTAGGGTTAAATAGCATGTTGGTAGCTGAAACATAATAATTTAATCAATAAGAATTTAAATAAAAGCTAAATCAATTGTATTTCATATTGTCATGATTTTTGGTCTTTTTATTTAAATGGCAATTCATTTTACAGTTGATTACACTTTTAAATGAAAGCTAATTTAGTAGCACTTGATTTTGGTCTCTCTCAAAGTACTCAAACTAGTTTTATTTAGTCTTTTGTCACAAGTATAGACTATGATTTGTTGAATGTAGTTACATGACAGTCCTTCGGCAAAACTTGTCCATTAGTCTAAGAGACTAAGACTGCAGCATCATTTAGATATTACTATTATTACTATTATCTCTAAACTGTTCTTCCTGTCCTGAAATGAAACTTTAACAAATCTAAGCATAAAACTGATGGATTCCAACAGAAGAAGATTACACTGGGTCCAGTTCCATTGAGACGCACAGATACTTGGGTCAGAGTTTTGCATCTCTGGCATGAATGGTACTGCTACTTTGTGCCAACACTCCACTTGGAACTGGCAGCTTGTCAAAATGACAAATGACTGAATGAGACAATATACCATACAAAATAAGGATATGAAAAGACATGTAATACTTATACTTACCTCAGAAATGCATTGAAAGCATTGTCTTCCCCTTTCAAACTGCAGTTGATTTTTTTCATTAGTTTCTTTACTTTTTTCAGTATGGCTTTTTCTGTCAGAGTAAATGTACATTACAAAATCAACAAGTATTTTTCTTGTTGTACATGCACCAGTGTGTCATTAGACTATTCAGGCAGTAATGTACAAGGTGGAGAGAAAGAACTCAGACACAACTTATAACAACCATGAAGCATAGATGTGGTCTAATTACAGAAAACAGATCTGTACTGCTGAAGCTAAATGTTACTGTGTTAAGATTTTAATCTATTATAAACTGCCTTGTAATTACAGTACCTGACTTTGAATCCAGTTCAGTGTTGTGCTGTCGTTTACTAGCTGGTGACTGACTGATCCAACTGAATCAAGAGGAGGATCTAACTTTCTCTTTCCTAATTTTATTTTTTGAAAACAGAACAGAAGCCAGCAACACAAAGATTAAACCTCTGGGCTAATATGTGTTGTTTGATTAAAACAAGATGACACAACATACTATACATCTCACCTTTATGAGTTGTGTTGCTGGTAGAAAGCTGAACATGAAGATGAACATGAAGGACCAATTAAACACTAACAGATCAATAAATCATATTGTGAAATTTGTATCACAGTAAGCACCATACATTGTTACCTGCATATTATTATTCCCAAATTTAGAATTAAATATGTAATGTAATAATCTGTATTCACAAGGAAAATGCCAATACTTTATCTTTCTCAAGTCTCATTTACTTACTGTGTTCTGATCCAAACCAGCCATGTCCAAAAACAGCAACTACAAGACTGGCATGAAACAGTTCTGATTTATTATATTTAACTAAATATGAATAAACACAATTCAGTGGAATGTGCATATACATAAATAAGCCCCTGCATGATAATATCAGTTACATACAAAGGACAAGCTGCATATGACTTAATTTAAATGTAACATGGTTCCAATTTAATAAAAAAATCCTATTTCATACAGTTCATGTGCCGGTATAGTTGATGTATAGTTTAGTAATTTTACAGCACAGAAACCCAGTACCACGACCACAAAACTACTTCTTTTTCTCTCCACTACTGAATATTTTAATTTGAGTGAGTGATTCATCTTCACAATGTAGAAAACAGAAGTGGTCTTTAAAAGTCTTAGTTCAAGAGTAAGTTTATGTAATTTATTGGAAATTAAATCATCACAAAATAGCTCAGAAGATTTCTGTACAAACATGTTAAACTAAAGTGTGTCCTGTAATTAGCTTCACAGGCATCTTCAAACAATAAACCAGTCAGTTTGCCTATTTTAAGGGTTTAAAGTGGTCACTGTGGTGTTTGGTATCATGGTGAGTACTACACTGAACATGGAAAGTTAAGCAGAGAGTCGTCTCAGGAGATTAGAAAAAAGCTAGAATACATATGAATGTTGCTGTTTATTGTAGTGTGTTAGTTATACATTTACTTATCAAGAGGTTATTTAACTGGTCTGGAATTAACAAGAGATCATATTTCTCCCACATCAGCTTCTCCCCACTGGCTCCCTGTAAAATCCAGAATAAGGTTTAAAACACTTCTCCTCACATTTAAACACTTAATAATCAAGCACCATCATAGCCTTAAACCTTAGACTCAAACCTTACACTGCAAAGTTCCTTGAGAAGACTTCTGTTGGGATGTGGTGCTATATAAATAAAACTGAACTGAATTGAATTGAATTTAAAGCAGTAATATCAATGTTTTAATTATGTATTTTTTTAATTTACAAGTTGAGAATTAATTCATTTCAATTTAATTCAGAAATTTGCACATTTATATAGCACCAAATCTCAACAACATGTCAATGCACTTTACAGTGTTTAAGGTTTAAGACATTATAAAATATAACTGTGTACAGAATGACATACAAACCTCAACAACCCCACTGAGCAGCACCAGGAGACAGTGAAGAGGAAAAACTCCCTTTAGAGGAACAAACCTCCAGCAGAACCAGGCTCAGGGTGAACATCTCTATCTATTAGCTTTGCTATTTTACATTCAGTCTGTAATTCACAGGAGTTCATGACGCCCGATGACGTCAATGTGAAGTAACTAGAGTTAACTAATGAAGTAACTAATGTTAGACTAACATTAGTTCAGCCTGCTTTAGAAAAAACAGCTGCTCTCTCCTTCTCTTCTCTTCCTCCATTTGTACAAACTAGAGTCTTGACCTCCAACACTTGGTCTCTGCAATTAATCTACTACCGGAATAATTAAAACAAATCGAAAACCTAATGTGATAAACACATAATTTATTGCTACAAAGATAACACGAAAATGTATATCAGTGTTTTTATTTTAGCCTCTAAACCTGTTAAAAGAGTCAAAGACTGAGAAACAGGTGAGATGTCACACACACACTGATCAAACTAATACAGAGAATTAAACAACTTCACTCTTCTTTCCTTTTTAGTCCACAGCGTCTGGTTTTACTGGAATAACAACAATAATACTGTGTTAACACTCACCTGTCTTAGTTTAGTATATTCAACACAAGAGCTTTTCTAACTTCTGTTTCTTCGACACAAAGTGGAGAAAAACTAACTACGTAGTTGTTAATGTTTCTTTTTCCATTTGGACTATTCTGCCACTCCTCTAGGAATGGTATGTTCTGATCAGACGGGTAGAACAACCTGTTATATACACTAAGTCACGCGATTGATGCCACTCCTGTACATTTTTGTTTGGCTTTGGCTGTTTGCCCTAAGGAAACCTTTTACATCTGTGCATTTCCTCCAGACAGTTTACTCGTTTATCTCTTTTACACTTTAAACTGCCTCTGTCCTCATCACACACTGACAGCCACACCGTACTGACTTAAGACTGATTAAGTTTTCCTATTTGCAGGAAACCAGGTGAGTTGAACTGCTGTGTGTGTGAGAAACAATCAACCAGACAGTTGAACATAATTCATTTATTAGCACAGACACAGACACATGTTAAAGTCAGATTAGTATTTCTCATTCCTCTGACAGAGAGAGAAACCTGCCAAACATGAGTCTGTTATCAGTGTGTTATCAGTCTGTTATAAGTGTGTTATCAGTGTGTTATCAGTCTGTTATCAGTGTGTTATCAGTGTGACATCTCTCCCTCCATCTCTCCCAAGTTATAAAACTGTCAAATTCAAACTCTTATTATTTATCCTGATTAATTCCACAAACTCAGAACAGCAGAGTCATGTTGTACTCACCACTCTGCTGCTTCCCTGTAGATCAACACTAAGAAGATAGAAACAGAAACATGAGTGTGTCTCACTTGTCTTTAACCTGTAAACTGCTGCAGGCTACAAACTGAACCCGTCAGCTTTTATTCTGTGAGAGACTGGAGATGAGATGTGGATTAGAGGTGTTGATGAGGAACTAGTTTCTCTGTAAAGGTGTCACATCTCCCTGAATGTTTCATACACTCTGCTTCATATATCAACCTATGATCTGTAAACATGACGTGTTAAACTACCTGACAGAAACTGGACTGACTGGATGTTAGAATTAAACCGGCACAACTCCTCCACTGATTCAGACACTTATAGCACTGAACTAAAGTAGTATCACTGGGCTGTAGAGGGGAGCAGGTTCCCATTAGGGGAATAAATAAGGACGCTTTAAATGAACACTACCTAACCTGGAGGACAACACACAAAGACACATCAGCATCTGGCTACAGACAAGTGATAAAGGAGGCTCGACACATTTACAAAAGAATGCTACCGACCTACCTCGTCACTAAAAGGGACCAGAACACCCAAGAAGATTAATTCCCAGCTCCAACTTCCTGCATGTCAAGTAAAGTCAAAGATTAATATCAGGATATGTATACATCAGAAATGAAGGGAACAATGCATACCTTACCAGGAAATGATGTACAACATAATGAGATTTGACCCAGTAGTACCTCAGGCAGCTGAACCGGTAAAACGATGGACACGCTCGGTTGGAGGAAAAGCAGAGTATTTAAACTCTGTTACCAGATACAACAGGCTGTGGGGTTTCTTAGCATCTACCTCTACATATATAATAAATAAAGGAAAAGTGAAGCTCTGACTTCAACTTCAGACGAGCAGAACAACTATGAACAATGAGTTTTTATAATGGTGGTTTAGTTTTTATACGACAGATGAACCAGTTCTGAACAGATAAATAGATTAAACTTCAATTTAAAGTTCACCTCAGGGACCAAAAACCAGGCTGATTTGAACACAAGTAGATGGAACAGAAACCTGAGGAACATGCACAAAACACAGAAACCCAGGAGAAACAACATGAGCAGGTGATGTGACGAAGAACATCGTCATTGACACAGGAGGTAGTGAACATGTGGAGAAATAGAAGAGTCTGAGTATTAAAGTCTAAACTAATGACACACTGAGGACAGTAGAAATACATAAGGTTTGTAATAAAGAGCAGATGTTTCTATTTAAAAGCTGCAGTGGAGACAAATATAATCTCCAACCCAACAGAAGTGACCACAGTCAGAGTTCACTAGTAGTACACTAAACTCCCACAAGGTGGCAGTATTCAGGTAAGGTGAGTGAGAACATATGGACAGACATTAGCCAGGACATTTTAGCAGGAGTGGGGTCCTTCAACACTGCTCACACATGATGTATCTAGTTATTCCACTGTGGACGGTCAAGGACGTCACATAGTGTGTGTGAAGGAGCAGCTGGAAGTGTTCAATGAACCAGAGCCCTTGTTGGTTGTTCTCTGACACTTTTCACTGAGCAGATTGAAACTGAGAACAAAGAGGGAGATTCAGAGGGAGCACAAGCTGGTCTCCACAGACCAGTAGTGGAAGTAAATCAGTGACAGTAAACAGTCAAATGTTTGAGGAGCAGCTCTAACCCACGACCACAGACTGGAAATAATCACTGGATCTAACAGGGAAACTAAAGATGGAGCCTCCTCACTTCAACACCTTATGTTATGAAGAGCCTGAAGCAGCTGGACACAGACAGAGAGCAGCTGTTGGACATAGTGGAGCATGAAGCAGCTAAAGATCAGATATTTGTAGAGAAATGTATGAACTAATTCACAGAGACACAGGAAAAGGAAACTTGTTTTACCACCTGCTGGTTTAATATTTATCAGACCTGTCTGGGTTCAACAAACCAAAAACTGGGAGCTCATTTTATAAAGTTATTTATGGACTAAACATGTTAACAACAGTATCTGAGTGGTTATAAAACTGTCAATGGAAACAAACAACAAACACCATTCACCATGTGATTAATTCTATAGAAATGAACACATGAAGCCTCATGGCCCAGACTGTAAAGTTGGAAAATGAGAATTGGTCTTAATTAACAGGACATGATGTGAAAATCTGCAGGAATTCTCTTGTCTGATAACAATAAATGACTTAAAGTAGTAACAGCTCAGTAATAAAGGCAGGAACAGATCACACACGTTGAAGGAGAAAGTCTGAGTTTTAATATGTGATGAGAAATGTCTGTGGTTCTGAGCAGGAAGCTGATGAACAAACAAAGATCAGACAAGACTCAGAAAAGAGCTGCAAGGCTGGATTCTACATTAGAGATGGATTTGGTTTAATTCTACCAGAACAGAATAATAATACAGTTTCTATCATATAAACATTGTTCATATCCACCATTGTCTAAATATTTGTATCCTCTAAAGGGACAGTTCACCTAAAACTAAAAGAACAACTACTGTGAACAGGTCTTCAGAGTCATCTGGACTGGATCAACTGAGAAATATGGAACAACATCAGCTTTTTCATCAACGTGTTTATTACAGAACAAAAGAAATTAAACCCAGTCTTTGTGTCTCTCTCATACAATTACAGTCAGAGCATCTCTGCTGCTGCTGCTGCTGCTTCAACATCTGGATCATCATCAAGCATCATCTTCTTTTTACTGTGACCTTTACAAACATCATCACTTCCATCTGTTGATAGAAGACGAAACAACACAGATGGTAAATCAGTATTTAAAAACTCATTTCATCAACTAGTCAGAACATTTCTGATTATCTCATAACTCCAAACATACATGTCATATTTTCACATTCTTAACATAAGATATATGACAAACCCATAACGTGGATCGAACCATTTCCACCACATAATATGATTCATTATGTAATGGAAATAAAAAGTAGCTCAACTTGTAGAAAGACTGTAGAAGTAGTTAGTGATCCGGAGAGCTACTTATTACTGCACCTCATTACTAAATGTCTTCACTTCATCCATCTTTATGATGCCAGTTTGCTTAGTTCAGAAGGTCTTTAACACCTCACTGTAACTTAATGAACGAGCTACCTTCTGTTTGTGATGTTTGAAGACTCATTTCTGCACATTTCCTTTCCAGTTCCTCAGTACTGGACCTCCACAGGACTGTGTGCTGTCACCTATGATCTACATCATATTTCTATGATATATCTCTATGATTCTACTGAAATGAACAAATTGTTGACGCTATAAGAGAAAGAACGAGTCATCAGAT